>NW_010361197.1:24247-39856 GCF_000414095.1 Morus notabilis | reverse complement strand
AAAGAGTGTAATTTCATTAAAACCAAAACCGGGCAGAGAAAACAACGTGGAAAACAACCAGTACAAAGCAAGGCAATGCAAAGCAGCCTACAAAAACAAGTAAAGAAAAGAAAAAAGCCGATTTCCACACCATGTCATTCCGCAGCACAGCTGCAGGGGCAAATTTGACTTGGACAAATGGGCTAAATTGGTCTTTTGATCATGTTGGTATCTTGCTCTTGAATTTCTTTTATTTTTTATTTTTTGAAGGGACTCTTAATATATTTTTTTAAAGAATAATTTGTTAACATTAATATAGAAGTATACTTTCATAATAGAGAATGAAGTATATGTTTGTTGCGCCATATTCGTCAGTGCAGGTGAAATTTAACTACTTCAGTGTCGTCGTGTTTTGGCTTTTTTTCTTACAGTGTCTTAAATAAATTTAGAGGACAATTTAAGCTCCGTTCATTTCACTCATTTGAGTTTACAATTCGAGTTTTACTACATTAAAAAACTATCAGAAACAATCACATCTAATTTTTTTACTATAGTAAAAAGCTCTCATATAAAATCACATCTCAACTCAAATTAAAAATTCAAATCAGCGAACTAAACTGGCTCTTAATGTTGTAATTTAGTGGTAAGACTTCCACGTTGTGGACTTGGAGACATGGGCTTGAGTCCTCGAGTGATTTACACATATAGCAAAATTTGAATATTAAAGTTTAAATTTAACAAAAATTTTAAAATATTACAAAAATAGTAAAATTTTATATCAGTTTTATATCATTAAGATAGTGATTATATCATTATATAATACAAAATATGATATTATTATGATAATTATAATGTCATTTTTACTATATTTATAATATTTTAAAAATTTTGTTAAATTTTAACGTAAGGTATGAAATTTTGTCATGTAATTACCACTTTTTTATAAAAAAAAATTACAGAATTTACTTTTAAGAGTGTGTGACTCTTGATTTTTACCGTTTACTCTTGATAAATACTCTTTTATTAGTATAATTATTTAATTAAAAAAATTATGAATTAAAAGTAAAAGGTAAAAATACTACTCGGTACTTCGAGCTAATAAGATTTCTCCGAGGATGGAATATGGGATGTAACACACTCGGGGAACTGAAATTAGAGTTAATATATGTCTTTAATGAGTTGCTTATCCTTTATTAACCATTCCCTGTATCAAATCTAACTTTTTTTTTTCCCAGTTTTTTTTTTTTTTTTTAATTAGACCATAAAGTTCAAAGCTCAAAATGCCAAAATCAAAGCTACAAGTTTGGGACCGCCGGTGGAGAGGTAAGCCCAATAAAAGAGAAAAGATTGGTTCAGCCTAATTTTAAAACCCGCTTGGCCAAGGCCTGAACTGGTCCGAACGTTTATAAGGCAATTTAGAAAAGAGATAAGGAGGGAAATAATTGATAAAGTGATTAATAAATTATAGAGCATATTTTTTAAAAATAATAAATTATAGCATAATTTAATATATTAAGTTTTAAATATTATTAAAAATCTAAAAAATACCACTAAACTTATTTTTCTACCCCATTCCTCCCCCCTAAATATCTATTTGTTAGAAAATAGTAAATTATAGCATATTTTTTAAAATAAGTAGATTATAGTCAAGTTCACTATGGCCGGGACCGGCGGTCGGCTCCGGCGACTGGAGATCATTTTCCAGCAACATGTTATCATTTTTCAGTGACCATTTAACACTGTATTCACTAGTAAATATGGTATTTACCATTTAATACTGCATTTACTAGTAAATACCATATTTACACGAAAAACCGACCACCGACTTCGGCGACTGTTTAACATTGTATTTACAGGTAAGTATTATATTTACTAATAAATACCATATTTACCTAAAAATTCGGCCACCGACTTCAGTGGCCGTTTAGCACTGTATTTACCAGTAAATATCGTATTTACTAGTAAATATCATATTTATCTAAAATTTTGGGCACCGATTCCGGTGATTGTTTAAACTGTATTTAGTAAATACCGTATTTACCAGTAAATACCGTATTTATGAGTAAATATCATATTTATTTAAAAATTTAACTACCGACTCTTGCGACCTTTAACATTGTATTTACTGGATAATACCGTATTTACTAGTAAATATCATATTTATCAGAAGATCCCACCAACGACTTTGGCGTCCATTAAACATTGTATTTACCGGTAAATACTATATTTATCGGTAAATATAGTAGATTCGAAATTGTAACTACTAAAGTATTTACATGTAAATACAAGATTTACCATATTCAAAAATTAGGTAAATATTGTATTTACTATATCCAAAATTGGGTAAAAATTAGGTAAATTGTAACTACTATATTTACTGATAAATACCGTATTTACCATATTTATTCAAAAAAAAGTGACTGGCTCTGGCGACTGATAAATATTGTACTTACTGGTAAATACCATATTTACTGGTAAATACCATATTTACTATATATATCTTACGGGTGGCAACTCGTGTTACCGTGTTGTGTTAACCCCTTCAGTTGACACGAACACTCCCCGTTTATTATTCGTATAGAAATACAAAATCTGAACACGACCTGTATATTGGCGGGTTGACATGACACGACTAACATGTTTATTAAACATGTCATAATAGTGTCGTGTCAACCGGTTTTTAATGACCCGTTTATTAACATGTTTATAAAATGAGTGATAATAAGGTCGTATCAACCTGTTTCTTAACCTTTTTTCAACTTATTTCTAAACATAGGTAACAAACGAGTAGTAATTACGTTGTGTATCCGTGTTACTCAAATGTGACACGTTTAATAAATAGTTTACGGCAGGTCAACCTAAAAATAACACGCTATTTAATCATGTTTCACGGTTTCGACCTGATTTTGACCCGAACTAATTTATTATAAACCCAAACCCGCTAACTTCATGCGGGTTTCGAGTCGTGTTATCGTATCGCTACCTCGATTACCAGCCTTAATTTATCTAAAAATCTGATGATTGGCTCTTACGACTAGTAAATATATTATTTTCTAGATTCAAACTTATTTATTGATATATTTACTCGTAAATACAATATTTACCAGATTTTAATAAATTGAATTTAGTGAAGTTTTTACTAGTAAATACAGTATTTACCATATTCAAACTTAAATTTAGTGAAGTATTTACTGATAAATATAATATTTATCAAATTAAAAATCCAAGATCAAAAAATAAAATTACAAACTCAAACTCTATTGGAAATCCTTGCCGATAACCAAATCATGACAAAAAAGAACAAAAATCATGAAATAACTAAGTCAGATCCAAAACTCACAAAACTAAGATAAAAATAACGAAATAATGCACAAAAAATACAAAATATCCACCAAAAACCACATAACTCATAAATAATAAAAATCACCAAAAAAAGAAAACAAATTAGATCCAACGTCGCTGCCACTGCCATCATCGATCGGCTTCGGCGACATCTACAAAAATCGTCACAAAACCGGTGAGATTTGGTTTAGATCGATGACCTCCAGGATCTAGTTTGCGAAACCGGTGAGAATTGGCCATATCTACTCGCGACGACGGAATCTGAATGAAGAGCATATAGTCGGATGGTGACTGAAAATATCTAGACTGCTAGCGAGGTCGAAGAGACTGAGATCGGAGTTGAGTTCTTCAATTCTCCATTATGGGTCTACCATCATGTCTCGTTGCCATGAGATTTCACCACCACAGGAGTCACCACCAGATGCCTCGTCAGCCGCTAATTTCTCTTGTTGTTGACCTTCGCCATTATCTCGTCATCCTTTATTTGCAACCGTCACGATTTTTCGGCCACGACTTCCAGTGTCGCAATGATAAAGAGAGCACGACGAGAGGAGAGGCAGAGAATTCGAGGGAGAGGAGAGAAACTGTGACGAGAGAGAAAGAGAAACATGGAAGGAAGAGAAGGAAAGAAAAGGGAGAGAGGTGGCTATGAAAGTGTGTGGAGAAGAAAAGAATAAAACCCTAGAAAAAATGGTAAATGTGGAAAAGAACAACTTATTTTAAAATAGAGTATAGAGATATGCTATAATTTACTATGTTTTAAAACATATGCTATTTTCTTCAAACATAGGTGTGAAATATGCTATATGGTATATTTTTCCTTTTAAAAAATAAATAAACTAAGACTAATTGGATTGATCGATATGAGTCTTTATGAGGGTTGAACTGTGACAAAAAAAAAAGGCTTCAAATCGGCTCATTTAACATGGTACAAACTTGCAGCTTTAGTGCTCATATTCATGAATTAACATTACTTATAACCTTTTTGCATAACATCTTTGCTCTTAAAATAATTGCAAAGCGGACAAAATTGATAGATAAAAATAAAATTTTCCTTAATAAGTGACTAAAATCAATTATTTGTTAAAATTACTAAAATAATGCTCAAAATATTGTTAAAAAATAAAAATGGGAAATTTTGATTAAAAACCTTAAAAGTCCTAAAACATAACATGGAGAGATTAAGATGGATGAGGAATTTTATGACTGTCAATGGCGCAAGCGTAGAGGGTCGTTGTCGCGAGCTTAGCCTAGCAAAACATGATCCTTCTTCTAAACCTTCAGCGCACCTTGTTGCAGATGAGATTTGAGTAAGCAGCACAACTCCTCAGTGTCACAAGCGAAATGCGAGTGGGCACACCTAACCGCCATGCCGCAAGGTTTCGGCACTATCTTCTCACTAACTAAATAGTTTGAGGAGTATTTCTTTAACTAAATATACATTTTTTAATAAGGTACTGAAAACGCTATCGACATTGCATATATATTCTTAAATTATCTGTATTTTTTTTATTTTGATACGATTTTAATGTAAAGAAAAAAAAACAAATAATATGGCAAAGCTATCCTATCTAAAAGGTCCACGTACAAAACAATAAAAAAAAATCAAAATAGATATAGAATGGCAACAAGAAACATGACAAACTTGGAACCTACACGGCAGGCTAATATAATTATTACAATCACCATAACAAGAAGTTGGACCAAAAAATACAATATGGAAAAGAAAAGCATCAATCACACGCGAAAATTGAGCAACTTAACCAAGCAAAAGCCGGCCTCATCACCACTTTCCACGTGGTACCGCCGCTTGCTTGAGGCGGAGGAAAAAAAAAAAAAGAAATCAGAATTTTTTGGGAATGTTTCTCTAGAAGATCCACAAGACTTTTGATTGAGAGGTTAGAAATTAGAATGCAAAAACAATACCTTTTTTTTGTCGGTAAAGCAAAGTCATGTTTAGTTGTTCCTCACTCAATTGTTCTCTATGAATTATTTCATCTTCTCTTCCAAAGTCCACTCTTTTGGTCCTCTCTTTGTGTTTAATATTTTGGTTTTAGCCATATAGTTAGTCCTCAAAGCTCTCCAATCTGACTTAATCTAGCCGTTAGTTAGCACCGACTTTATATAAAAAAAAAATAAATAAATAAAACTACTTTTGTTTCACTTTTTTGTAATAATTTTTTACTTGCCAAACGTTTTTGTTACAATGACAACGTGAAACACAACATCATTTTTTTATAATATATATATATATATATATATATATCTGTTTTCTTCTCTCCTTTTTGCCCCCTAGTTGTGCAATCTTGAGATTGTATATTCAATTTTCCTTTGAGGGATTGTATTTTCAATTTTAGGAACGTTGAAATATGAAATCCGATTAAAAGAATTAGTACGATGGATGGCTTTTGTTAGGGGAGATTCATGGTATCTGGAGTCGTGTGTTGTTAGTCAAAGTGGATAGAGTTGGTAAAATCTTGACTTCTTGTTTAACATTGACATATATTTTTTATTTCTTTTCAACTTTCTTCAACATTGACATTTGAAGGACTCTCTTCAACTTGGGTAAATCCTAAATGTGGTTTCTCAAAAATAAATAAAATGAATAAAGTAATATTCTTGTTTCGGACTCTCGTCCAATGAGTGGAGATTTGAGAGGATGAGCTCTAAAACTAAGAAAATCATGCATCAAAAGCAATCAAGTAAGATTGGGACTCTACAATATACCTAATAAAATGTTATATAATTTTTTTGAATAGCAAAAAAAAAATGTTATAATTTTTTTCTGATTAAATAAAATGAAATGTTAATATAGAAGCACGCTTTTATATATCTGTTACGACAATGTTAAATAGACTACCCATTTGAGCTATACGATTGCATTCTCCAGCAATTTTTACACATTTTGAAAACTTGTTACACAAAAACTTTTTAGAGTTTTTATGGTAAGTAATATCCATTTTTCATGGGCATTAGATTTTTATAGAATCTAACAAAAATTTAGTAAGTAATAAGTATCGGTTATCTTTTTTAGAATTTTTGTGGTAAGTAATATCCATTTTTCATTCCCTTGAAAAAAAAAATGCATTTTTCCTGGACGTTTATGTTGGAATATTTTTATGTGGACTTCTATAATCATAATAATTTACTCTAATTAATTAAAACATCTTATAGATAACTGTGTTAATGTGAATTAATACATGCATGTATGTTAAATATCAGTTCATAATAGGATAGACACTTATTTTATTAACTCACTTGAGGCATATGAACTCCCTCTATCTCATAATATTTGATCAGCTCATTGGACCAGATACCATCTCTAATTGAATATTAGTTAAAGCCAAATACCCTCATTTTTATATGTAGTCAGCCACTCTTTTATTTTTAGTGTGCTTGTGGCATTTTGTGGGGGTGTGGCCGAACAGAGAGAGGGAGAGATAGGGAGGAGCTCAATGGCTCCTCTTGCCCTTCTTCTTCCTTTTACAGGCCCTCCACTCACTTTCGGCCAGCCATCGACGGTTTTCCGGCGATCATGAACGGCTTGTCTCCGTTGCCCATCGGGAGAGGTAACATTCTTTGTCCACTGATGTATACCTAAATCCCAAATAAGTTTATATGTCATTTTTGAATTTTTGGCTAGATTATTGTTTCTGATCTTGTTTAAATTGTGTTTAGATCATTTAAATCTAACAGTTTAATGCTATAGAATCTGATAAAAACTTAGAAACTAAAAAGTATTCACATCTTTTGAGAATTTTTATGGTAAGCAATATCCACTTTGAATGGACACTTATTTAATGTTATAGAATCTAACATAAATTTAGCAACTAAATAGTATTTAGTATCTTCGAAAAAAATCATCATGTTTGATTTAAGCAAAGTGATAGAGACTCTATTCTGGATTCAGAATTACAAAAGTACTTAATTAGAATGGAGTTAAAGAAGAGTTGCTCTTTGGAATTAAGAGGCAGACTTAACTAGAATGGAGTTATAGAAGAGCTGCTCTTTGAAATTAAGAGGCAGTGGCTTACCATGTAGTAATTGTGAAGGGGTTTTTTTTTTATTAATAAAACTTTTTTGGAACTTTTATGGGTAAGCAATGTAAATTTTTCATGAATAATAAATAGTATCTAAATAATATAGAAGGTGGAAAAATTTGAATAATACAAATAAATTACTAAAAAAAAAATTAGAGGAGCATTTATAACTTAAAATTTCAATAATAAAAGTTGATGTAACTGGAATTTACACTAAACTGCAGCCACTAAATAATATTTATGCGATTATATTTAAAGGAATTATATCTTTATAGGAGCTTTTTATGAAGGTTGCAAATTTGGTTAAAATTGTATCATAATAAAAAGTACAAAATAGCATAATCTAAGATAAATTTAGGAAATGTTTCTTGGCTGACACACTAGTTCGATAAATTAATATTTTTTTATTTTTTATTGTAACATTATTTGTATGTTCGTATAACACTTATTTTTCTAAGTGTAACACTCAATGAAATTAAATCTATCACTATTTATCAATAAGTTATATTGTTAGATTATTTTTATAAATGCCTTCTAAATTATATACCATATTTTAAAGTGCCCTTCTAATTTTTGAAAACAGTTTAAAATATCTCTTTATTTATAAAAACTGTATCAAAATACATCTCTCGTCGATAACTTTAATTATTTTATTGTGACACTCTTTTTAACATATTTAAAGTTAATTAAATCTGAAATATGGAATTGATCACTAAAACTTAAATTTAAACCATGATAATTAGGTTTTTTTATTGTTTTAGGTTAATTTAAGAAATTTTGTTTTGTTTTTCTTTTTCTTTTTCTTTCCTCAAAAGAACTCTGATGAGAGGG
Source organism: Morus notabilis (assembly GCF_000414095.1). Lineage (NCBI taxonomy): Eukaryota > Viridiplantae > Streptophyta > Magnoliopsida > Rosales > Moraceae > Morus > Morus notabilis. The sequence continues at coordinate 31,664 of NW_010361197.1, read as the reverse complement.
GTTTCTTCCTTGTATCAGACAAGGGGTGGGAGGGAAAAACCATAGGTAACGACTGACGATGAAGGTTAGCTCGGCGAAAGGGGGAGAGGGCTCGCGACGGATGAGATGCGACGGTGAGGCCAAGCTAGTGACTAGATTATGGCAGTGATGGATGAGAGCTTGTGACGGTGGAGGCAGGCTCGCGGAGGGAGATGAAAGATCTAGCACGGTGGCGTGATGGTGACGAATGGATCTGGGCAGTGGCAGCTCACGAAGTGGGCAGGCTTGACGGATCTGGGTTGTGCGGCGGCGGATGGCTCGCGCGGCGGAAGGTTTAGACTTGTAAAGGGTTCTAGGGGTAGAGGCATGGTCGATGGGTTGCTTCACGACGATGGCTGGGTTGTGCTCGCAAAGACGATAATGAGGGCTGAGTATGACAAAAATTGACTAAATTTGGGGCTGCCATTCTGTCTGCACTTTGAGAAGTGAAGTGGAAAAGGACTTTGTTCTTCTTTTTTCGTTTGGGTTCTTTGGAGAAGTATGATGTGAAATTAATTATAAGGAGAACACAACTGAATTCCTTAAAAGAGAAGGAAATCGACTTTTCAAAGTAGATTGAGTCGATTTGGCATGAAATATTTAGTATGAGTCTTGCTTATTCTTAAGATTGTGTTTCAGAAATCATAGGGATCATGAATTTCTGACCAAGTGTTGAGGTTTGGGTGTGAATGTGTTTTTTACTTTTGAATTTTTTTTTTAACTTTTGAAATTGGCTAATGTGTTTTAGTTTTTTAATTCATTTAAGTCAAGTTTTTTATTTCTTTTTTTTAATATTCAATCACATTAACATGTTTTATTAGAGTTGAATATATTTGTTAATCTTTAATGGTTATGCCACGTAAGTAAAAACTGTTAAACTTACATATAGAAATAGACAAAATGAGCATTTTGATATGTTTTCTATATATCATGAGCTATTTTGAATTGTTTTTAAAAATTAGAGGGTATTTTAAATATAGTAGTATTTATAAAAATAATCTTACATTGTTCATATAAAAAAAGGATAAATTGTATATATAGTGCTTAAATTCTTTGGCAAGTGACAATTTAATTTTTAATTTAATTTTTTTTTTTTTTGCAAAACGACCGTAAAACTCTTTAAAATGTGATAATTTAGTATTTTTTATCAAATTTCGTTAAATTTTTAACTGAACATGTACTTTTTTTTTAATAAAATTACTTAAATGCCCCGTTAGAAAAGCCATATTCTTCTTTTTTTTTTCCCCAAATTTCATCTCAAAAAATAAAATAATAACAAAAAAAAACCCAACTCTTCACCTAGAGATCTCTTGTTGTTTTATCAGGTGGCCATGGCCATTTGAGATCGAAAAAAAAGCTAGAGATTTGAGATCTCGTCCGCAAGATCCAGGAAACCGTGAATGCATTCTTCATCGGTGGCTATATTTGGCAGCGGCGGAGTATCACGGCCTAGCTCTTCGTCGGCGGTGGCATCTCAAGGCTGAGTTTTTCGTTGGCGGCGGCGTCTCTCGGCTGAGTTCTTCGCCAGCGAAGTCTTGCGGTTGTAGAATTTGAGGCTTGAAAAATTGTTCTAGGAAGTTTCTAACACCGCGGCTATAGACTAACAACTTATTCTCCTATTTGTTTTTTTTTTTTTTAAATGAGTATATCTATAGAGCAAAAGCATAGCAGTAGATTTTTCAAAAAATTAAAGAAAAAATAAAATAGTAGTAGAACAAGAAAATAGCATAAGGGACCGGCCTTTTCATTCTCTCACTTCCCTCTCTCGATCTAAGAAGCGGGTGGGGGATTCGAGAAAGAAAGAGAGAGAGCTCTGGTCTCAAAGCGAGAGCGAAGTCACAAGTTATGGGACTGAACACGATGGCGATGGATGCTAGATCTGGAATCGATAAGGCCGTGACGGTTGCTCGACGCCGGCGAGGAGTTTCTGATGACAACACGAAGTCTCCCTACACCTTCAACGCCGGTGCTAACCAACACACGAGCCAACTTCTCCCTCATGACATCGCGATGAACTTCTTCTCACCTTGCGATCGATGGATCTCACCTACAAACCACCTGTGAACGTCGAGATCCATGTGGGTCTCTATTTCCAGGTTCATCTCCACCACTTTTCTTGAAAAGCTTAAAGGATTGGTTGATCATGAGGACCCATTGGTTGATCCTGAGAAAGAGAGAAGAGGGTGAAATTTGAGGAAAAAAGAAAAATAACAAGAAAAGGAAGCTTTTTCTAACGAGGGTATTTAAGTTATTTTATTAAAATAAGGAGATATGTGATGAGTCACGTAACATGTTCTGTTAAAAATTTAATAGAATTTAACGGAAAGAATTAAACTGTCACTTTATAAAAAGTTTGAGGGTCATTTTATAAAAAAAAAATTTATAGAATAAATTGTCACTTATTAAAAAATTTAAGAATTTAAGAACCATCTTGTAATTTATCTTAAATAAATTATACTTACTAAATCATAGTTCGTTAACCATGTCTATAAAATTAGTGACTTTATTTAATAAATTAGTAGTGAGGTAAATATTTTACGGTTAAATTTAATCAAAATAGCATTAAAAAATATGTAGAACAGTCGAAAAAAAAAGTGAGAGTGGAATGGATTGAAGCTGTTGGGACCTTGTTCACTTCGCGGATTCGAGTTTTTAATTCGAGTTGAGATGTGACATTTTGTAAAAAATTTTTACTATAACAAAAAAAATTAGATGTGATATTTTTTAAGATCTTTTTACTGTAAAGATCTAAAATTAAAAATTTAAATCAATAAAATGAACGAGTCATAAAAGACGTAAAGGAGAAGGGATTAGCAAATAACCATTCAAAATAGTTGCTTATCTATGAAATTTTCTTTTTTGGAAATTTTCTTTTTTGTGCTTTTCTACGGCAACGGTCATTTCCGAGCGTATGGGGACGCGGCGATAAGGCCTAAAAGGGTATCAAAAAGGAAGGTGAAACGGATAAACATGCGTCTAGTACGAGACTAGCGTCGAGTTTGAGCTTGGCATGAAGCTCAAGTAAGCCGAGCTGAGTCTGACTAGAAATTTAGAGAGAGAGAGAGACGACACTAATATCTATCGCTTGCTTCCCATTTTTCATCTTCTTTGCTTGTTTGATAGTGCTTCGATTTGACTCCTTTTAAAAAAAAAGAAGAAGATCCGTATGTGTCGTTTATGCGTATTTGTGTAGCTAAAACAGCGTGTGGGCGTCATGCGGTTTGGGTCATGATCTGCCCCATTCTCGCCCAACCCAAATCCTCTTTCTAAATTTATTCTTCTTCTGATTTTCCATAATTTAAGCCTTTTCCTTTCTGTTTCTTTTTTGGGTTTTCTTTGTTTGGTTTTGTTTTGGTCTTTATATTTTAGTTTCTCTCTCTCTTTGCCATGGGGTATATCGTTCAGGTTTTCTGATCACGACGACATGAGGAATCTGAAATCTGTTGCCCTTTTAAGATCTGACCTGTTTTGACAAGGATATATATATATATATATATATACACATATATAAATATATGTATAGATGATACTTGTTTTTTGCTTCAGGATCTTCTAGCTCATTCATGTTGGTCCTCACTTATTGAGGTTAGTCTCTCTCTCTCTCTCGCTCGTTTTTGTTTATTTGAATTTTTGTTTGACAATTTTTGTATTGGAGGGTGAAGCTTTGTTTTGGGAAAGATTGGCTTTGCTTGGTTTGTTTGAAGGAATCTTTTACTTGAATCAGAGTGAAAGCTTGATTCTTTGGCTCAATTAAAAATGGAAAATCAAAGGGGTTGAACTGTGGAAGTTTAATGACTAGCCTAAATTATGTGTGAACTGAATTTTGAGAGGTTTAGGTTTTGGGTACTAAAGTTTTTGAAAGATTAGGAATAGATATGGTGGGGAAAAGAGGAAAAGAGGGGGGGAGGAAAGTGGGGAATTTAACTATTTAAAAAGGGGAAGAAAAAGTGAAGAGAATATAGCCTTAACCTCACAGGAAAGATTAAAACCCAGAAGAAGAATTAGCAAGTAAGGATTGATTCTAAAGTCTCAGAACCCTTGGTATTATAAAACTTGTATTTTTAACAGACACACCCAAAAACCATGTTGCCTCTTCATTTTTGTATAATAATACCTCATTGCTTTGGCTATGTCATTTGAAGTTTTAGTAATTTCGATTATGTTGCGGTGATCTGTGTAGCAAAAATGGCAACTTTGGTTGAGCCTCCTAATGGAACTAGGCAAAGAGGAAAGCATTACTACTCAATGTGGCAAACTTTGTTTGAGATTGACACCAAGTATGTTCCCATCAAGCCCATAGGGAGAGGAGCGTACGGCGTGGTGTGCTCATCCATTAATAGGGAGACCAATGAGAAAGTCGCGATCAAGAAGATCAATAACGTGTTTGAGAACCGCATCGACGCCTTGAGGACTCTGAGGGAGCTTAAGCTTCTTAGGCATATCCGGCACGAGAATGTGATTGCTCTAAAAGATGTTATGATGCCTATTCACAGAGAAACTTTCAAGGATGTTTATCTCGTTTACGAGCTCATGGATACCGATCTCCATCAAATTATTAAGTCTTCACAGCCCCTTTCCAATGACCATTGCAAATATTTCTTATTTCAGGTATTAGATTAATGTTATTTCAAAGGCTCTACTCTCTTGTAATTGTGCTTTCGTTGTTGCTGATTCACATTTTTCATGTTGCAGTTGCTTCGTGGACTCAAATATCTTCATTCAGCGAACATTCTTCACCGTGATTTGAAGCCCGGAAACCTCCTTGTCAATGCTAATTGTGACCTGAAGATATGCGATTTTGGTCTGGCGAGAACGAGCAGAGGAAATGGCCAATTCATGACTGAATATGTCGTCACTCGCTGGTACCGCGCACCAGAGCTACTCCTCTGCTGTGACAACTATGGAACATCCATTGACGTCTGGTCTGTAGGATGCATATTCGCTGAAATCCTTGGTCGAAAACCAATCTTCCCAGGAACCGAATGCCTCAACCAACTAAAGCTGATAATCAACGTTCTCGGCAGCCAAAGTGAAGCTGATCTCGAGTTCATTGACAATCCAAAGGCGAGGAAGTTCATAAAATCCTTGCCTTACTCTAGGGGAATGCATTTTACGGGCCTTTATCCCCACGCCGATCCGTTGGCTATAGATTTGTTGCAAAGGATGCTTGTGTTTGATCCAACTAAGAGAACCACTGTCACTGAAGCACTCCAACACCCTTACATGGCGGGGCTTTATGATCCGAGATGCAATCCTCTGGCCCAGGTTCCAATCAGTCTCGACATAGATGAGAATTTGGGTGAACATATGATAAGGGAGATGATGTGGAGCGAAATGCTGCATTACCATCCTGAAGCTGATTCTGCAAATACATGAGTAATATCAATATCCTCCCCAATAAGGTTTTTTCTTGAGTTGTTGTAGCTTTTTGAATTAGCAGGTATTGTTTTTTCCTCTTTAAGTACTTGCTCTGCTATGTTTTGAGCAATCTGCAGTTGAACACCATGATTCTAGTTTCTATTCCTAAAGATTTTGTTTCTTAAACATCTGTTTTAGTAGCATAACATCGCATCTTGTTTCGGAAGTAGATGTAGTGGTGTTCAATAAATTCTCCAATAGTATCCCATATTTTATGCACCATTTAATTTAAATCATATAGTCAATGGAGTACTATGTATGATGAGGCTCCAAAAACTTTGTAACGTATGGCGGGAATTGTTTTTGTTGTTCGAATACTTTTTCTGGTTTTGACCGGATTTAAAGGTCCGAAATAGACCTAAAAGGAGGCTCATTTAGGACTCGTTTACTTCACTGATTTGAGTTTTTAATTCGACTTGAAATGTGACTTTATGTGAGAGCTTTTTATTGTAGTAAAAAAGTTACACGTGACTGTTTTTGAGAGTTTTTTATGGTAGTAAAACTCGAATTCTAAACTTAAATCGGTGAAATAAATAGGGTCTTAAGTATTTGAGAAAAAAATTATATGCATCCATCCACCACTAGTCCCTATTTCAGTTCGTTATTGTTTCAATGTCTTTCCCTGTAGAAATTTTTTTCTAATTTTATTTATGTTATTTTATTCTTACAAGAGAAATGCCAAAGATACCAAGTGTTGACGGTAGAATTTCATCAATAAGATTACGTCAGATTACCACTCAGTGGTCAGTCAGATTACCGGCTAAAACTAGTTATATTATCGGGAAAGTGTAACCGATTGTGCTTGTATTCAATGTATTTTGAAGACGTATGGATTTGCCGTTAAAACGAAAAGAACAAACGAGGGTATAGTGGTTCACTCTATAATGAAAGAGCTACATCCACTTGTTATTGTATTTTCCTTTCTTTCTTCCTTCAAAGGTTACAGAATCTGCCCAAAAAAGCCTTATCTTTCTCTGGGGTCTTGTCCCATTTATATCTCACAGATTACATATGAGTACATTTGGGGCAGATTATGACAGGGGGTCCTCTGATGGTTTTTCTCGAATGGCCTATTATCTTGCATGCCTAGACCGTAGCCTCTCTGCACATTTTAGAATGTTAACTCACCCACTTCGTCCACTATTACGGCTATACGGATCTTCCATGATTTTCATTGGTCCATTCTAGGTGCTTTATGGGTAGGTAATCATTCTTTGTGCTACTGACATTCTCTAAACCAAGAAGTAATCTAGGGATTTTCCCCCTGTCACCTCAGAGGTTATTCTTGGGATGTGGATCCGAGCTTAAGCGTCCTGCCCTCTGCGTCTAAATTATATTTCACAAGCCAGGGCCTACGCCCCGGTCGATCCCCTCATAGTACCTCTAGTCATGCATGCCTCGACTGTTGTAGGGTCGGCGGTTGCATGAATTCTCATACGATCGGCCTTTTCACCGAATGGCAGAGGGGAAAATGAGCTTTAGACGTCGACTACTATCTAATGTGGTGGGTTAGGGCCACGTGGAGCATGGTCGTCATCCGACGTGTCAAAGCATATTTTTCCACGCAAGAGTTGCCCCCAAGGTTGAGGCTTTTCTTTGGACTGCCTCGAGCTTTAACTAGGCTGGGATTTACTTTGGCCTCTCCGTTTGCTTCGGGCGTGGGAGCCTAACTCCAAGCCTCCCCTGTAATGATGGTTCTGGCGCTTTGGAGCCCTTCTAGAAGTGCAAACGTCGTCTCAATTTGGTCACTATGTTGACGTGGGCTTCTGTTTAAACGGGTAAATCTGTGCCGTTGGATCGTGTCCTTCCAGTTTCTCGCTCTCCCTCTAACTGTTGGATTGAGTCCATACATCTTTGTCGTTGGATGTATAGTTACTTCATCGGACGGCTAGGAGTCGAGAGATTTTCGTTACTATAAAAATCTCCCTGTGCTCGTTCAAATCATCTTGAAATTAGGTCGACACTCTGCCAAAAATTCCCC
>NW_010361197.1:0-24185 GCF_000414095.1 Morus notabilis | reverse complement strand
AGGACCGCTCTTCATACTCCCCACTCGCAAACTCGTGATTCTTCGGGGAAGTTCACTCCAAGTTCTTGCGCCCCTCTCGCTCTTAGTTTTCTGGTAAGCATCCCTTCTCCATTCTTCCATTTTGTTGTCTATCGTGGTGTGTTGTGTGTTTACTTTTTTGCCTGGATTTTCTATTTGTGTCCTGGTTTTGCAGTGGATTACTTGGGATGGGGGATGGTTGAAAATGGCGTAATAGGGGTGCTAGAACTTGGTTTTAATGTTTTTCACAATGTTTTGGATTGGTTATGCGAGTTTTGAGTGGGTCTGTTGAGTTTTGTGGGCCTGGACTCTTGTGTGGCTTTCTGGGTTCGTTTGAATGGTCGACGTTTTGTTTGAATAGTCGTCGTCTTGATCATGTTTAGGTTAGAATCATCGTCGCCTACTTGAACAGTCGTCGTTTTTAGCCTTAACTTTACTCCACTAAGCTTGTTTAGCATTTTTAGACACCGAACTTATTTCCTCTCCCCTCTCGGCTTATAAGATATTGACCTTAGATTTTTCCTTCACAGTCGTGGCACCCAAAAGGATTAACCGTCGAGGGAGACCATCGTCCGTGCCACTTGTGAGGCTGGATCCTTCTCCAGCCACCGAATTTTCCTCTCTCTCCACCAACAGTGATCCGATGCTAAGAAAGATCGAGGACTATATCCCCAATCCTTGGGACGATGAGGACAGCATCGACCGCCTGATCGAAGGCAAGCCAGACGAGGAGGAGGCTTCTACGTCTAGCGCCCCTCCGATGCTTTAGTCGGGGATTGATAAGTGCACACATTTGCACTTTTAATGTTCATAATTGTCAAATTAGTTTATCAAATTTGTGATTTTAATTTCAAATATTCCTAAATTTAGAGGATTTAATTTTAATTGGATTTATTTTATTTTTCAGGTTTTTAAAGAAAACAATTAGGATTTGGTCTAGTTTATCAAGAAAAACCCAAAAGTTGAGCCCAAGAAACGCCCAAATTCGGCCCAGAAAGTCAGAAGAGCATCAGCCCATCATCCAGCCGAGCCGAGCCGAGAAGCAGCGAGCCCATCCCAGCTGCCACGTGTCGTGGACTACACGAACCAGGCGCGGGCCCCAGCTGCTCCCCCGTTGCTTCCCCACGCCAGCAAGCGCGCTTGGCACGCACCGCCCTTCCCCCTGGGTGATTTCCTTCCTCTCGCGCGTCAAGTCTTTACTCCGTGTGGACCCCATTGTGTAGAACCTTCTTCTCCGCTAATCAGAGCTTGCCACATGTCCACGGTGAGCAACGTTTCCTTCTTCTCCGCGCGCCACGTGTCCCACCTGTTGGGATTCTTCAGCCCGTTTTGTTCCGTTGAATTTCACGGATAACTCAGCCTTCATTCTCCATTAAACCGTGTTAATTCCAATTAATTTGGAATCAGTTTTTTTCCTATGGTTTTCATTTGCTGATGGCTTTTAGGCATGGCCCAAAAACTCTATAAATAGGGTCATGTCAAGGTGGTTAGGTTGTTAATTTTCGAGCCTAAGTTTAGACATATTTTTTCTCTTTGGTGAGGTTAGAGAGAAACTTATATGTGAAGTGATCTTGAGTGGATTTTAATTCTCCATTTGTTCTTCAAAGTTTATATATTTGAGTGATTAATTTTCTTCTATCTACTTCTAATTTCTCATATTGATATATTTTATTGTCAACTTTTATATAAATCTAGTCAAGCTCTTTTTATGTGATTGTTGCATGATATTATATATTGATAGATATTGTTTTATGAGTAGTCTTTTACTGCGATATTGCCAATGGTATATTGTCGCTCTTAGATTTCTCTTAAGATGATTTTTCCTAATACTAAACGTAAGAATTTTACTCACTCGAATACATTTTAATTCACATGTTCTTCAAATATATATTTTCCGATTGTTAGTTTGGGATGTGAAACTTTCAATTGAGTAATCTCAAGGATCAAAATCCATTCGGGTGAACGAAGCATATAGGGGAATCTCGACGCTTTACCGGTTTTAATTATATAATTTTCTCCTATATTTTTCTTATACTTTAACTTCTCAACAAAAATTTCATTCTCTTTTATTTTTATTTTATTATTTATCTCCTAAAGCTTTTTATTTGCTAATCGTTTCTTGTTCGATTTGTCACTTCCTCGTGGGATCGACCATCTTAATTGTGCTACAATTGACCGCTTGTTTTGTATATGTTTGGGCGTAACCAAAGTTTGGTGCCGTTACCGGGAGGTGTGTCAACAAGATTGTTCAATAGATAATTAGTTAAAGAGGTACGTACATTATTTATTTATTTATTTTAATTTCACTTTATTTTTTTTTAGTTTCTAGTCGTGTGTTTTTTGTTACTGATTTGATTTGGTTTGTACGTTTTTGTTAGTGTGATTTGTATATTCTGTTTTCATTTTCTTTGGTTTTGTCTTTTAGTGTGATTTAGTGGTTTTGTTAGTTTTTTTTTTTAGTGTGTGCGTTTTTTGTTTTTGGGTACTATTAGTCCTTTATCTATTTTACTTTTTTTTTTTGTTTGGCCGGTTTCAAAAAAAACAAAAAAACAAAAAAAAAAAAAGAAAACCTTTACTTTGTCGTATTAAGCTTGTGGTCATTTTTCAGTTTCCTGCGGTTTGCTAAGTTTTCTTCATTAGTGTGATAGGTTTTCTTTTTTATTTTTATTTTTTTATTCGTTCAAAAAAAAATGTTGAATGTTGTCTGAGTCTGACTATCATTTTGTTTTCCGTTTACTTAATTGGTTTGACAGTTATTTTTTTTTTCTTTCCTTTCAGCTTTGCTAGTATTACATATGTATTATTACGTTTTTATTGATTAGAATTGTTGGGTTTTGTTTTGCTGGTTGCAAAAAAAAAAAAAAAAAAAAAAAAAAAAAAAACCTTTTGACAACATCTTTGTTTTATTTGCTTAGTTGTGTCCGTAATTGGTTGTCTTTGACTTTTGTAACACTTTATGTTGTGTCTTCTATTTCTTTAGTTTATTAGATTTTAAAACGTGTTGTTGAGTCTTTAAGTTTTGTCAGTTTCTTTTAAGTTTTGTTATATAACTTTTATTTTGTACATTTTCTTTTTGCATTCTTCTGTTTCTTTTGTTAATAACTCTTGTCCATTCCGTTTTCTTTTATTTTGGTTTTGTTTTATAGTTCTCTTTAGTTTCCATTTAACATTTCCGTGACTTTACCCATTCTTTTAAATATAACATTCATTTTTATTTATTTATTTACTTTTAATTAGTTTGCTAGTTTTCATTTTTATTGTTATTCTTCTTTTAATTTGCATTTATTTTTCCTTTCATAACTAGAATTAAATTTATTAATTTTTAGGTTGTGACTTTTAGGTGACCAATTTAGACATTAAATTAGGACTCTTAATTTGTCATAATTTGTATAACCTTAGGTTTTAGAATAGTATTAACTTAGGGTACTAATATCTAACATATAACATTTCATAAAACACGTCATAAAACTTAATAAAATTTTCAAGTAATTTTGTGGAAACGTTGAAAAATACAAACTAAGGGAGTTCTGTCTAGGAGACTGGTTCCTGTTAGCGTTCTACGCCACCAGTCTTTCCTGGAAACGTTGCTCTGTCTAGGAGGTTGGTTTTTAAGGAGGCCTCATCCCACCAATCTTTCCTGGGAGCACTCTTGGGGGTTGCGATTCGCGATTCTACATTATTGTTTTCTTTGTTTAAAAAAAATCAAAAATAAAAAATAAAAAATAAAAAAATAAAAAATAAAAAGTGAAACGTTGTAGAGTGAATGAATCGTTATAGAGACGATTTAGGGAGATTCGTAAGAAGACCGGAAAACCCTAGTGAAGTTTCTTCCCACACGTCTAGTCCTCCTTCGACCCCAGCCTCATTAGCAGTTGCAAATCCGTTCGTGATGGCTCAAAACGAGGAGGTCCAGCAGAAGACGTTGAACGACTATCTCCACCCTACGCGTACGGCCACACCATCATGCATAATGTTTCCCCCTAATATGCCGAATTTGGATTTCAAGCCGGGCATGATCCAACTCTTGCCGACCTTTCACGGGTTAGAGAGCGAGAATCCATACGTGCATATTAGGGAGTTTGAAGAAGTAGTGGCCACTTTTCACAACCGAGCTGAAGCCGCGGACTCTATGCGATTGAAATTCTTTCCTTTCTCTTTGAAGGACAAGGCTAAAAGCTGGTTGTATTCTCTGCGACCTAGGTCTATTGGAAGTTGGGAAGAAATGACGACAACATTTTTCAACAAGTATTTCCCTCACCATAAGACCAATGGTCTGAAGCGACAGATCTCGACCTTTACCCAGAAGAACAATGAAACTCTGTATCAAGTTTGGGAACGGTTCAAGGATCTGTTAAATCAGTGTCCTCATCATGGTTACGAGAGTTGGCGCCTTGTCAGTTATTTCTACGAAGGACTCACAATTTGAGAGCGCCAATTTGTGGAGATGATGTGCAATGGTGAGTTTCTCCAAAAGGATCCCGAGGAGGCTTTTGATTATCTCAACGAGTTAGCCGAAAAAGCCCACACTTGGACCGGACCTAGTGCTACTGCCAGCACCAATAGGTCCTGATCGGTTGGAATCTATCAATTAAGGGAGGAGGACAACCTCAAAGCCCAAGTCGAATCTTTGACAAGGCAAATCGAGGCCCTCAAAAGCAAAGAAGGTAGAGGAATCTACACGGTCGCAAGGGCAGAGACACATGAGTCATGCTTTATTTGTGGTGGGGTGGAACATCTAGCTAAGAATTGTCCTGCTTATTGTGAAATGAGAGGGGTTTATGAGGAGCAATACAATGCCTTAGGGGCATATAACAAACCCTTCTCTAACACATACAATCCTGGCTGGAGGAACCATCCAAACTTCAGTTGGAGAGATTCTAACCAAGCACAACCATCAGGAGGACAATGGAGGACTGAGCAACAGCCGCAACCACCAAAGGCGTATTCTGCACCTCAATACAATTCGCAATAGCCAAGGAATTCTCTTGAGAACACCTTGCAATCTTTCATGGAGGTGCAGAGTAAGACGAATCAGAAGTTTGAGTCACTGTTCACGCAAATGGTGGAAGAAAGTACAGAAAATGAAGAGTCAAATCACGAAGCTGACTGGAGCTTTGGCTGTTCAAGAACACAGCAAGTTCCATTCACAAGCTCAGTCAAACTCAAAGGGCCAACCTTGAGGAGTTTGCTTCCAACCCTTTTGTATCATATATATTTTTTTTTGTTTCTTTGTTTCGTTTGGTGTGCTTTGTGTGTTTTTATTTTTTATTTGTTTTTGTGTGATTTTATATTTGTTTATGTGTTTTGGAGATTCAGTTCAGGAGGCTCAGCTTAGTTCCAATGTTCATCATCCAGGTGTTCTCTTTCCCTATATTTTTAGACATTGAGGACTTCCCTGTCTTTTTCGTATTATATATATTTTTAGACATTGAGGACATTGTCTAATTTTGAGTTGGGGGTGGTGAGCATATTCATGCGTGAGATTAATTTTTGTCTTGTTGTTATTTTGGGTCAAAATTTGTACGAGATTATCTGGGTATGATTTTGAAATGTTTGGTTTTAGTCAGTTTTTGCTATCTTAATTACCAAGAAATGATTTCCATAGTTCTTTTTTAGCACATGCCAAACCTTGTGGTAAGATGGTTGTTAACACATCTAGTTGAGAAAAATTCCTGAGTTTAAGTTTTTCATTTTTGGTGAGTTGTGAGAGTTGAGAAAACAGCTTTTTGAACTTTCATTGATCTTTTGAGTTGGTTGATTCATTAACGGAGCACCATTGCTTGACTTGCGACATTTGCTTGAGGGATGATTTCTGGTTAGGAATAATTTTTAGAATTGAGCCATGTGTTGTAAATATTTATCATTTTTCTTTTAATTTTCTTCTAAAAAATTAAAAAAAAAGAAAAAAAAGAAAAAAAAAAGAAAAGAGCAAGAGCATCATTTTATCATCAATGTTTACGTAGTTTGGTTGCGCTCACGTCTTGTGCCGCATAGCAGCCAGTCAAAAGAATGCCTTACTACGTCAGCTTCATTGATGTCTCTTGCCTTAAAAAAAAGAAAAGGAAAAAAAATCATAAAAACAAAAAAAAACAAGAAAAGAAAAAGGAAAAAAAGTTTGTGTATATTTGTTTGTATTTTTTTTTTTTGGCTCTTTGTTTGTTTATGAGATCTTCCTTTTGACCAAAATGAAATCCCGAAAGTTTGTTTACGGTTTGGGTGATGGATTGTTCCAGATATTTGATTGGCCTATCATTTGATCAATGTATGTTTATTAGCTTGTCCTTAAATTGCCTTCTCTCACTTGAGCGTTGATTGTGACATTTCCAACTCCATGAGTGAAAACCCTTTGCATTAAAATATTTTCGACACCCGTGAGGTAAATGGAGTTGAGACTTTTTCTTGGTGAATTCTTCAATGCTATTTGTGTTATGGATTGTGGTAAGAGGGATACGGTTTGGTGCACACACACACGATTATAGAGTTATGACTGAAGTAGATTTGATAGCATTTTCTGATGGCTTACTAATGTTTTGTTTGATTGCTCAGGTTATTTTGCTAGTTTTGATTTGAATTTTCAGCTTAACATGATTTTTCTTTCGCTTGAATTGCTAGGGACTAGCAATAAGCTGGTTGGGGGTTGTGATAAATGCACAAATTTGCACTTTTAATGTTCATAATTGTCAAATTATTTTATCAAATCTGTGATTTTAATTTCGAATATTCCTAAATTTAGATGATTTAATTTTAATTAGATTTATTTTATTTTTCAGGTTTTTGAAGAAAACAATTAGGATTTGGGCTAGTTTACCAAGAAAAACCCAAAAGTTGAGCCCAAGAAAAGCCCAAATTCGGCCCAGAAAGTCAGCAGAGCATCAGCCCATCATCCAGCCAAGCCGAGCCGAGAAGCCGCGAGCCCATCCCAGCTGCCACGTGTCACGGACTGCACGAACTAGGCGCGGGCCCCAGCTGCTCCCCCGTTGCTTCCCCACGCCAGCAAGCGCGCTTGGCGCGCACCGCCCTTCCCCCTGGGCGAGTTCCTTCCACTCGCGCGTCAAGTCTTTACTCCGTGTGGACCCCATTGTGTAGAACCTTCTTCTCCGCTAATCAGAGCTTGCCACATGTCCACGGCGAGCAACGTTTCCTTCTTCTCCACGCGCCACGTGTCCCACCTGTTGGGATTCTTCAGCCCATTTTGTTCTGTTGAATTTCACAGATAACTCAGCCTTCATTCTCCATTAAACCGTGTTAATTCCAATTAATTTGGAATCAGTTTTTTTCCTATGGTTTTCATTTGTTGATGGCTTTTAGGCATGGCCCAAAAACTCTATAAATAAGGTCATGTCAAGGTGGTTAGGTTGTTAATTTTTGAGCCTAAAGTTAGACATCTTTTTCTCTTTGGTGAGGTTAGAGAGAAACTTATATGTGAAGTGATCTTGAGTGGATTTTGATTCTCCATTTGTTATTCAAAGTTTATATATTTGAGTGATTAATTTTCTTCTATCTACTTCTAATTTCTCATATTGATATATTTTATTGTCAACTTTTATATAAATCTAGTCAAGCTCTTTTTATGTGATTGATGTATGATACTATATATTGATAGATATTGTTTTATAAGTAGTCTTTTACTGCAATATTGCCAATGGTATATTGTCGCTCTTAGATTTCTCTTAAGATGATTTTTCCTAATACTAAACGTAAGAATTTTACTCACTCGAATACATTTTAATTCACATGTTCTTCAAATATATATTTTCCGATTGTTAGTTTGGGATGTGAAACTTTCAATTGAGTAATCTCAAGGATCAAAATCCATTCGGGTGAACGAAGCATATAGGGGAATCTCGACGCCTTATTGGTTTTAATTATATAATTTTCTCCTATATTTTTCTTATACTTTAACTTCTCAACAAAAATTTCATTCTCTTTTATTTTTACTTTATTATTTATCTCCTAAAGCTGTTTATTTGCTAATCGTTTCTTGTTCGATTTGTCACTTCCTCGTGGGATCGACCGTCCTAATTGTGCTACAATTGACCGCTTGTTTTGTACACGTTTGGGCGTAACCAGGGGTATGATATCCGGCTTCAGCAGACGATATTTCGATGTCCCCGTGGCATCGATGGAGACAGATAAGGAGCGGCCATCCTTCACAGTTGACTTCACAGTGCCGAAGACACGGGAAGGGACAACGTCCGCGCGTATTGGGAGGGATGCGTGGACGGTTGATGGTTCGAGTACCTCCTCCAAGACCCCAACTTCAGGGCGAGCTTACCAGCCCCGGGATATTTATGTGTTTATACCTGGGCCTTCAAGGCGGGGATGACACTTCCCATCCACCCATTCATGAAGGGCTTCTGCGAGCTCCACGGCATCTCCCCCACACAACTGGTCCCTAATATTTGGTATTGCTTCGCTGGCATTGGATGAGTTTCTCTTTGTACATAAACTTTGCCTGTATGCTAAATGCGACGGCTAGTATTTTTTGGGTAGTCACGTGCGATCTAAGCCCATTTTGGGAAAACTAATAAAGGGCTTGCCCTCTTCGTCTCATGCCTAGAAGCCAATCTTTTGATGGTCAAGGGTATGTTCGACGTCCACCCCGCTAATAAACCATTTAAACGTCTAAGGGTGCAAACATCTTTTAGGACGTTGAGTAAGTACCCTCGACTGCATGTTACACAGCTGAATTTATATTTTTACACCGCTGACCCCATGTTTTATTGTGCAGTTCCCCAAGAGCGCTCCAAACTTTTTGGGAACCGGCTGGCAAAGGTAGAGGAAGCCTTTAGCCTCCCAGAAAGTGAGTGTCATATCGACGTTCTTTTGACGCGGGAGAACCTAAGAAGCTCCAGCTTCCTGCTTTCACTCCCTCACCCCACAGATACCGACACGGTTAATGACTTCTATTTAACAGCTGGAGGTTAGTGTCTCTCACTTACATTCTTTCATTACCATCAGTCGTATGTCTAATTACTTAGCTTTGATTGTGATGCAGAGATGAGGACCTTGTAGCTACGCGTTCTAGGAGACAAAGGGCTCTCAAAGAAGCAAAGGCCTCGCGAGAGGTCGAGCGCAGCCGCCGAGGCCTCAACCTACGGCAGAGTCTGAGTCAACTCAGGTGGCGCTGAGGTCTAATAGGCCTCGCCCGGATGAAGCGCCAGTGGTGGAGGCTGAGCCAGTGCCGGTTATTAATATAACCGACGCTCCTAAGGCTCCCCCACCCAGGGAATGCCTGTTGCTCCCGGGGACGAGGGTTCTGGATCCTCAGTATATTATCTTAGATCTCTCTGGCTCAGATAGAGGCGGCGTTGAATCTGTTGCCGCATTTTTTCCACGTCTTCCAGGCTCTCTATGAATCCTTTTTTGAGCAGGACTATGAGATCGCTACTCGATCCTCTCTGATCGACCGTGCCCGCCAACAGATCTCTCACTAGATTCATGTAAGCTTCGTCGTTTATCTCTATTTTGAGTTTCTTTAGGTTCTCCTTCTTGACATATTTCCTCTTCTGATTTCATTCCATTGTCCTCTCCCTCCTTAACTTCATTGAAATGGTAAAGGTCGAGAACATAAGTAAGGAGATGGATCGCATAGAGGGGAGCCTGAAGGCTCTCCTTAAAGTGGAGAAGGCCAACAAGGATGAGCTCACAAAGAAGCTTGCCTCGCCGTAAAGGAGCTGGACGCGGCGAATGCTGAGTTGGAGGAGGCCAAGAAGGGAGTAGAAGCAGCCCACAAGCAAGCCGCCGATTCCAAAGAGGCCTTTCTTCATTAAGGCCGGTAGGAGGGATATGACTTAGGTAAGCAGAAAGGCTATCACCTAGCAAAATGCAGAGGTCGTTGCCAAAGCCATCGAGGACTTCAAATCCTCCGACGAACTGCATGATATGTGTGCCAGTGATATGTTGTCTGTTGGCGAGCAACTCGTTGCTAGGATCAACAGGCACATTTCTAGCCTGAACTTAGACTTCCTTTACGAGCCTCAATCTTACGATGAGGGTTCTCCTGCCGAGGGTGAAGGCGGCGATAGCAGTGGTGGCGCTGAGGGAGTTGACGGCGGCGAAGACGGCGGGGGCAACGAGGCCTAGGACGCCTGGCGCTGATCCTTGTTCTTCATTTCTCTCTTTTCTGTAATATTTTTTCACAACATTAAGACAATGGGTTTTTATCCCGCCAATATGTATATTCGTTATTTTTAATGTAGCCGCATTTTATTCTGTTGATGTTATTCAAGCAGTCGGTCATAGGCTCTTAGACTTGGCAGACTGACAATCTGCAAGTATAATAGTCTCTCCTCCTTGGAAGAGTCGGCTTTCACGCCCCTTGGGGCTTAGGTCAGAATCTACCAAGTGCAGAAGCTTCTCCTTCTTGGAAGAGTCGACTTTCTGGATGCCCCTTAGGGCTTTTATTTGAAAGCTTCTCCTCATTGGAGGAGTCAGCTTTCTGGATGCCCCTTAGGGCTTTTATTTGGAAACTTCTCCTCATTGGAAAAGTTAGCTTTCTTGATGCCCCTTAGGGCATTTAGTAGATTTGAGAATCTGTTAAGTATAGAAGCTTATCCTCCTTGGAGGAGTCAGCTTTCTTAGTGCCCCTTAAGGCATTTAGCAGATTTAAGAATCTGCTAAGTATAAAAGCTTCTCTTCCTTGGATGAGTCAGCTTTCTTGGTGCCCCTTAGGGCATTTAGCATATTTGAGAATCTACTAAGTATAGAAGCTTCTCCTCCTTGGAGGAGTCAGCTTTCTTAGTGCCCCTTGTAATGACTGAGAAAAATCTCAGACTTTAAATAATACAATTTCTGTATTTAAGCCAAGGATTTTCCTAGAAAATATTATGTTATATATTGTGACTGAAGGATTTATGGAATTAACATCTGTATTCTTAAATTCTGTAGCAGATTTCATGCTAAGTTCATGTTTTATGATCAAGTAAATTTGATCAATAAATTCTCACCGTACTTTAAGGCAGAAGAATTTTCAGTACATATATAGTATGAGAATCTTAATTTCAAGAATCTCTAAGCACAACGCGATGTTAGGAACATATAAAAAATGCAGAAAAGTTAAATTTATAATTTGTTCAGTCTAGAATTAATTTCAAGACTCAAAACAGTTCGAAATATTACGTGAGTAAGAATTTAATATCAAAGTACTGAGGGATTAATATTGAACTGTAAATAAGCAGCAGAAAAGGAACCGTCAGAAACTATAATTTCCTATCGGCTAAGTACTTCCTTACAGCCAGTATAATTTTTAACAATTTCAAAAGAAACTTAAGAGATTAGACAAAAGTACAAAGGGTGGGTTAATGTGTAGATTGGATGAGGTGTGATGGTGGAAGATGAAGAGTACTCATGATAGTTTTTTTTTCCTCTCTTTCTTCACTTGGCCGGCCATGTTAAGGGGTTTTAAGCCAAATATTTTGGTTAGTTGAGTGTGCTAGAAGACTTCATGATGACATGAATCAAATCAACTATTTAACAAGAAAGCTTACTTCACTTCTCTCTTAAAGTACCCAAACCGGCCAAGCAATGGTGAAATTAACCAAAAATTTTGCTAATTAAGCTGGCTTGATAGGATTAATTAAGAGCTAAGAAGATATCAAGCAAAAGTCTATAAACATTAGATCATTAGTCAAGCATTAAGTTAGCCCATTTTTGCACATTTTCTCTACTTTTCCACACACCAAAATCCGGCCATCTCCCTATCCATTGCTTCTCAAAATTTTCTCTCACTCTCCTAGTCGTAAGCCATTAGCAAACATTAGAAGAAGAAGAATAAGAAGATCAAAGTGTTCTAGGAAGAGTCTAGTCAAGAATTTTTCTTCAATGGTATAAACTCTAAACCATCTCTTTCTTATTTTCTAGCAAAGTTTGAGATTTAGAAATATTCTTCTCAAATTTTCTTATACTCTTCTAATTCCAAGCCATTAACAAACCTTAGAGGAAGAAGAATGTGATCAAAGTGTTCTAGGAGGAGCCTAACCAAGGATTTTCTTCAATGGTATAAATTCTAAACCTTTCTCCTCTATTTTTCTACCAAAGTTAACTTGTGAATCAACGATGTAATTTGTGATTCTTGAGGAAATAAGTTGTAATAAGGGTGTGTGAGTTTTATATTAGTTTTGTGTGTTTTGAGGTTAGTTTGATTAGTATTATGTGGTATGTTTATGTTTGGTTTAAGTTTGCTTATTTTGGGTTGGAGGAAAAATTTTCCGGTTACTTTGAACGCAAAAACGAGGACCCTAGAGCGAGATTTTTCAGTATTTCTAAATTTGAACTTATGGTTCTCGCTGTTTTGAACGTTTTTCTGTGACTGTGACAAATCTCAGTTTTAACTTTAAATGCAAGTTTTAAACCATTTGCAAAAACGGTACAGGCTATCTAAAACAGTTTCAGAAAAAAAAAACTGCAACCACTGTTTTCAGCCAAATGAAGCCTTTAGAGACTGAATTTTGGCTTTCTCCAAAAACGACAATTTTAGATCTCGACGAGAGGAAGAATTTTTGTGAAGAACGCATGTCAAAATCTGACTCTAAGATGCAGTAAAATACAGATTTCAAAAACTGTACAGTTTTAACTAAACAAAACTAACACAGTGTTGGTTTTTAACAAAAGTTTATCAA
Organism: Morus notabilis; assembly: GCF_000414095.1. Classification (NCBI taxonomy): domain Eukaryota; kingdom Viridiplantae; phylum Streptophyta; class Magnoliopsida; order Rosales; family Moraceae; genus Morus; species Morus notabilis. Next base: position 11,547 of record NW_010361197.1, on the reverse strand, counting down.
AGAACCCAAGATGTGATTTTAGTAAAATACTATAGTGTTAGACTTTGTTTTAACAGAAATATTCGTGAAGAAAGTTTTCAAGAAAATGGTTTCTTTTAGAAACTTAATAGTTTTTCGAGCAAAACATCTCGACGGGCACCTACAAGCACAATATGTTAGGTCCATAGAATTATGAAGATTAGATGTGGGTCCAATGCCCGCATTTATTCAAGAGACCCCGTTTGAGTTTTAATTTCAACGGTCTAAGAGTTAGAACATCGTGAATAAGTTTCTAAGCCGAATTGGGCCTTAATATCATAACAAGTCCAATGAGGTAAATTATGAAGAACAAGTTACTAGATTGGGTAATTGATTTTCAATCTAGGCAAGTGGATGTTAAGGGAAATTAAGGAAAATAAGATTTTAAGGATTTAATAAATTGATCCTTATAGTAAATTATCATTCAGTAAAGGAGAGGAATACATGCCTTAAGGAAAGGGTTAGATTTCCTTCATAAGTTGCTAAAATAGAATAGCAAACGATAGTTAATCTCATACTCTTAATGGGTGTTCATTTTCAGAAGTAAGCAAGTAAGAGAATAGGCTGTTTGGCGAAAAGTGAATTCCAGTTCTGTAAATTAGGTAAGTAGGAATCTCGCCTACAGTTTGAATAGATTTTAAAGAAAAAGTTACACATGTTATATATGCATGTCTATGCTTTATGTATTGTATGCGATGCCATGTCATACTGCATACACCTTAATAAGTCAATAGGAACTTATAAGAATAATCTCAGTTGAGTGTCATGCTAGCCTCTGAGAGGGAAGGTAACTTAGACTCTGCAAGGGAGAAGAAAAAAAATATAATAAAGTCTTCTGAGAGAGAGGCATTCAGTTCAGTTATAATCACGGTGTCGTTGGGGACCTTGCAAACCCTCACATCCCGATGATTGCGCGCAAGTGGTACGAGCACTCGGGCCCATCAATAATAAGATAAGATAAGATAATAAGAATTTAATAAGATGTGATCATAATTAAACATAATTGGTTCATGCATATTTATTCATGTGAACTTATAGTTATTTTGCGAGAAATAATTCCTACTTGCTGAGCAAAAGCTCATCATAGAATATTTATACTGTAGGTAAGAAACCTGCACATAATATTTGATGGACTGATAGCGAATGGACGAACGATGTGGAGAACGGGGAATGGATACCACTCGCTAATATTTTCGCCATCAGTTTTACGTTATTAATAGTTTTGCTAATTATGGTTCTAAAACTATATGTTAAATGGTTTTGATGATTCTGACTGTAAGTAAGCAAGACTTAAGGAGTGAGTATATACATGTAGATATATTTATATGCTTTGAGAAACAGATATGTTAAGGTTTTAATATTTTAAATCAAAAAAGCAATTTGTAACTTAAGTCTACTATAAGACTTTAAAAAAAAAAAAGTTTCGTAAATTTTAAAAAATTCCAGTAAGTACAAGTTAAATTCAGCTACAGTGATAGCCGCTAAGGAGGGGTTAAATTTACACGTCGAGACATTGTCAAACTGTTTACCGTTGTCAGACACAATCGAATGCGGAACTCCAAATCTACACACAATGTTGTTCCAAATAAAGTTGTGCAGGCAGCCTCTGTGGTTAAAGAAAGAGACTTTGCCTCGGCCCACTTAGTGTAGTAGTCCACAGCGACGATGAAAAATTTAAAGCATCCCAGTGCGAGGTGGACAGGTCCGATTAGAGATGTCAAATGGGCCGGGCTGTCCATGGATGGCCCAGCCCGGCCCATAATAGTGCCTGATTCGGCACGGCCCGGTTCGCTACTGTTACGGGCTGTGCTGGCACGACACGTGTAATGGGCTAGGGTTGGGCCTCAACTTCTCAGCCCACGGCCCAAGCACGGCCCAAGCACGTGGAGGCCCGCGGCATGGCCCTTGTTCGGCCCAACCCAAGCCCATGAAACATCCCATTTCATTTAGTCCAGGGGGCCCTTCGCGGGCCCAACGGGCGGCATGTGACGGGCCTCTCATTTGGCCCGTCACATGCCTCCCATTTGGCACGTGACGGACCAAACAGAAGGCCCGTCACATGTTGCACGTTGGGCCTATGAAGGGCCCAACGGCAACAAACTGAAATTTCACCCCAAAATCCCCTATAAATACCCCTTAATTCCACCATAAATCCCACATAACAATTCACTCTCAACTTCTCATCTCACTCTCATTCTATCTCTCAACTTGTCTCTTTGATTTTGATTCTAAGCTTTTCTCTCGCGTTCATTCATTTTCTAGCTCTTTCATTTACAAAGTTCAATAAAGTTCTATCAATTTCCAGAAATGGCTGCTCCAAACTTCCCTGATTTCACTGCTCTTCCTGAGCTTGGTGATGAGGCATTTTATGAGGATGAAATGATGCCTCCCAACCCACCCCCACTGAACCAGAAAATGCTCCGATGGATAATGCTTCAATACACAACGAGGAAGCTGGAGAACGCGGCTGAGGAAAAGGACCGCGAACTTCTCCGGCATGGCAGCATTTCACCGAGGAGCCCCGACCAAATCTAAAAACAGGTGAGATGAAAATTCGTACGGTATGTAAATATTGTAAAAAGTACCTTTCTAATAAAAATTGTGGGGGTACTGGTCATCTGGATAGACATTGGAAAGTATGTCTACCATTGCACCAAGGTGGGAGTGCGGACACCCGCCAACAAATACTATCACTCACATCATAGGGGTTACAAAATTTTACATACGATGCACAACGTGCTCGTGAGGCACTAGCTAAATTTCTAGCTAGTATCGAATTGCCTCTTTCTTTTGCAGATGATGCCTCGTTCGAAGTATTCATTCAGACAGCCTTTTGCCTACAATTTAAACTGGTAAGTAGAAACACAACTCGTTCTGATTGCATGAAAGTTTTTTATGCAATGAGACAATCTCTTGTTGATAATTTTTGAACTTTTAATGCTACTGTCTCTTGCACTTCTGATCTATAGGATGGGTGCAATAAAACTGGATATTTATGTGTTACAGCGCACTACATTGATGACGATTGGATTTTACAAAAAAGAATAATTGGTTTTCGTTTATGTCCATATCCTCATAACGCAACAGCTATTTTTAATACAATAATGGAAATTTTTGAGTTTTATGGGATAGAAGATAAAGTTTTAACAATTACTTTTGATAATGCGTCAGCTAATACAACTGTAATTAATCTGTTTAAACGTAGTTTGAAACCAGCATTTGGAGGGAAAATTTTTTATCAACGGTGTGCATGTCACATAATTAATTTAGTAGTTCAGGCGGGAATTGAACATATCTCAGCTAATCTTACAAATATTAGAGATTCATTATCATTCATATCTAGTTCTGGAGCTCGGCTCCAAGAATTCAAATAATATTGCAGGAACAGCCAGAAGCGCCCAAGAAAATTTCCAACTGACGTGAGACATAGGTGGAATTTAATATATTTAATGTTGAAGGCAGCATTCCCGTATTCACAGCTTATCACGACATACGTAAACAGTAAAAACGATCAAATTTTAATTTTCAATCCTGATTGACAGATTGATGAGTATTTTTTTAAATTTCTAGAAGTTTTTTTACGATGCTACTGAATTATTTTTTGGAGTTTATTATCCTACTGCGCATTTATCTTTACATCAACTATTTAATATTTCAGAAATATTTTCTTATTATAGGGATACAGAACTTTTTGAAAATATAGTTAACTTAATGGAAAATAAATTTAAAAGTTATTGGTCAGGTTGTCCCATGTTATATGCATTGGCAACCATTTTAGATCCTAGGTGCGGAGTAGATGGAACTGAATCATTGACGACTGCTACCGCAGAGAATTTAGAAATAGATATGTAACTAAGTATTACTGACGCTAAGAAAATGTTAGAAAAAATTTTTAGTTTATATGAAGCAAAATATAGCACAGGTCAAAAAGAACAGGAAACTTCGTCGTCAACTACCAGTTCGGGGTCTAAACGATCGTCGTGGAGTTTTTTGAAGAAAAAAGAAAAAACGGCAGAATCGTCCTCAACATAAGCGTCTACGGAACTAGTCAAATATTTTGAAGCAAATTTTGTAATCGATGACGACAAACTAGACATCTTACAGTGGTAGAAGAGCAAGACCGATCATTTTCTAACACTGTCCATAATAGCTCGTGACATTCTTACAACTCCAGTGTCAACAGTAGCATCGGAGAAAGCTTTTAGCGCAAGCAACTGAATTCTTGATGAGAAGAAAAGCAAAATGCATCCAGATATCTTGGAAGGACTAATGTGCGTTAAAGACTGGGAAGATGCCAGAAGACGAAAACAACAATACACAGATGATTCGATGCAAGAATATTTTTCTAACTTAGAAATAACAGAATCTTCTGTAAGCACGTAGGTTTGTAATTTACTATTCCTAGCTACTGCACTCTTTTTTCCTTCGCTAAGGTTTTGTCCCGATCTCCCCACGGGTTTTACTTAGCAAGGTTTTTAACGAGACAGTCATTTATGTGTACTCATATTACATCAATTCAATGAAATCACATCTTTTGGGGCATATGATATATTTTTTTTAATTAAATTTTAAAAAAATACAAGGGCCGGGGCCGGCCCGTGAAGGGCATGGACCGAGCCTGAGTTTTTCTTCTCAGGCCCGGCCCAGGCACGGCCGTGCACTGTGCAGGGCCGTGCCAGGCACGGCCCAGGCCCGTAATGAGCTTGGGCTCAAGCGTGTTGTGCTGGCTCACCACGGCACGTTTGACAACATTAGGTCCGATCAGGTCGACCCCCCATTAGGCAAAAAGCCACGGGCTAAGAATGGAATTTAGGTTTTCTAGGGGCGCTCTTGGAATTGTGGCATAGCGTTGGCACTTATCGTAACGCCGAGCATATTAATATGCGTCTTTTTTAAGCGTAGGCCAATAGTACCCCTACCTCAAAACCTTTAGAGCTAAAGATTGCCCCTCAGTATGATTATCACACACTCCTTCATGGATCTCCCGGAGGAACTCTTATGCCTCATTGTCATCCAGACATCGTTGTAAGGGCGTTGAGAAGCCTTGTCTATACAACAGGCCATCATATAGTAAGTGCATGACAGCTCTATATTTGACCATCATGGCCTCATCCTTGCCGTTGGATAGCTTCACATCCACCAAGTATTGGATGAGTGGTGTCATCCAATTTTCGGTCGCCTGGGTTGTCAAGACCTTTTCTGCTTTCTCACCAATTGATGGAAGTTCCAGCTCTTCGACGGGGACGACCCCTAGCATATCTAAATCCTTTGACGACACTAGCTTGGCTAGGGCATCGACGTTTGTATTCTTGGCTCTTGGTACCTGGATTATCTTATAGTTTTTGAACTTAGTGAGCTCTTCTTTTACCTTTCTCAAGTATGTTCTTTTACCTTTCTCAAGTATGCTCCCACCCTTTCGCCACGTGCCTTATACTCCTCTTTTACTTGTCCAACCACTAGTTGAGAATCACTAAAAATGCCAAGGCTTTCAACCTTTAAGTGACTCGCCAACTGCAATCCTACAATCAGTGTCTCATATTCTACTTCATTGTTCGACACCTTGAATTTAAACTTCACCGCTGTGGTGATTTTGTGGCCCTCTAGACTTATCAACATGACACCCGCTCCTAATCCAGTTTCATTTGCTACTCCATCTACATAGAGTTTCCCCCATGTTTCCTTGTTGGTCCCCTCATCCTCGGCAATCGCCGACCTGTGGGAAAATTATGCTATGAAGTCAGCCAACGCCTGCCCCTTGATTGCTGCCCTCGGCACGTATTCAATGTCAAATTGGCTCAATTCTACCGACCATTTTAGGAGTCGACTGGACGTTTCAAGCTTCTACAATGCCTGTCTCAGCGGATGATTTGTCATAACCCGTATTGTGTGGGCCTGGAAATAATGCCTAAGCTTTCTTGAGGCCACCATCAAGGTGAGAGCTAATTTTTCCATCTCAGTGTATCTTGACTCAGCATCAAGAAGCCTCTTACTCCCGTAGTAGACCGGTGACTAGACTTTCTTTTCTTGCCTGAGCAGTACAGAACTTACAGCATGCTTTGAAACAGAGAGATATAGGCTAAGCCCTCGCCTGGGATGGGTTTTGACAGGATAGGGGTCTGCCCAGGTACTCCTTCAGCCTTTGAAATGCCTCTTCACATTGCGGCATCCATTCGAACCGCTTACGTTCTTTTAATGCGTCGAAGAAGGGCACACACTTGTCTGTCGCCTTAGATATGAACCTATCAAGAGCATGGATACATCCCATCAACCTATGTACCTCTTTTGGCTTTGTGGGAGATCTCATGTCTTGTAAAGCTTTTATTTTTTATGGGTTAGCCTATATTCCTCTATTACTGACCATGAGCTTAAGAAATTTTCCTGATTCAACCGTAAGAGCACAATTCAGGGGATTTAACTTCATGTGGTATCTTCTTAGCACATCAAACATCTCCCCTAAGTGTGTGACGTTCTGTTTAGCCTTCGTGCTTTTTACTAACATGTCATCAACATAAACCTCCATCGTCTTCCCAATCTGCTCAGCAAACATTTTGTTTACCAGCCTTTAGTATGTAGTCCGTACATTCTTCAAGCCAAAGGGCATTACCTTGTAGCAATGGAGGCCTCTTTCCGTGATGAATGATATGTGCTCTTCATCGGCCGGATGCATGAGAATTTTGTTATAACCAGAGTAGGCATCCATGAAGCTTAATAACTTGTGTCCGGTAGTAGCATCGACCAAATGATCTATTCGGGGGAGCGGGAAACCATCTTTCGGGCATGCCTTGTTGAGGTCGTTGAAGTCAACACACGTCCTCCACTTCCCGTTAGGCTTGATCACCAGGACAGGGTTTGAAACTCATCTAGGATAGCGAGCCTCCCTGATGAAATCGTTGTTAATCAATTTGTCAACCTCTTCCTTCAACGCTTCGTACCTCTCTGCATTCATCAGTTGATGTTTTTGATGTTTCAGAGGATAAGAAGGGTCGACGTTTAAGGCATGACACATGACTTCGGAGTCAATCCCTACCATATCAGCATACGTCTAGGCGAATACATCCAGATTTTTCTTCAGGAAGTTTTCAACTTCTACTTTTAGTGCCGGGGGTAAATCTGAGCCTATTTTTAGTACCCTCATCGACTCCTCATTATCTACCCAGATTTTCACCAATTGCTCGATTGGTTGGGACCATGTAATCTCCTCTTCGATCCTGGGATCTATGTCTTCAATTGGCCCCTAATGCACAATTCTCACTTCTTGTTTCCCTGGTTGACCATATCCACGCATGGCATCTGAGTATGCGACCCTGGATTCATATTGGTTGCTCTTTATTTCTCCTACACCATTGGGGGTTGGGAACTTAACCTTTTGATGGTAGACAGATGTTATTGCTCTTAGCGCCTGCAGCGTCGGCCTCCCGATCACGGCATTATGCTGTGAGCCTTATTTGATTACCACGAAATTTGCCATCATAGTTGTTTACCTAGGCTTCTCGCCTGCAGTTACAGGTAGCATGATCGTTCCTTGGGGGATGACCGAATCCCCCACAAACCCATATAATGGCTGAGATGTTTTCTCCAGTTTTTTTTTTATTCCCATCTTTTCCAGGTAATTGGAGTACAGGATGTCCACCGAGCTCCTGTTATCCACGAGGATTCTACAGACGGTGTGGTTTCCAATCATTGCCTCTACTACCAAGGCGTCGTTATGGGGGAAATGGACCCCATTTGCAGTGACTTCAAGATGATTTGAACGAGCATAAGGAGATTTTTATAATAACAAAAACCCCTCGACTCCCAGTCGTCCGATGAATTAACTATACATCCAACGGTGAAGACGAATGGACTCGATCCAACAGTTAGAGGGAGAGCGAGAAACTGGAAGGACACGATCCAACGGCCTAGATTTGCCCGTTTAAATAGAAGCCTACGTCAGCATGACGACCGAACCGACGCGACGTTTGCACTTCTCCAAGGGCACCGAACCTCCGGAACCATCATTACAAAGGAGGTTTGGAGTTAGGCTCCCACACCCGAAGCAAACGGAGAAGCCAAAGTAAATCCCAGCCTAGTTAAAGCTCGAGGCAGTCCAAAGAAAAGCTTCGACCTGGGGGCAGCTGTTGTGTGGAAAAATATGCTTTGACACGTTAGATGATGACCATGCTCCACGTGACCCTAACCCGCCACATCAAACAGTGGTCGACGCCAAAAGCTCATTCCCCCTCCCGTTATCTGGTGAAAAGGCCGATCGTATGGACAATTCATGCACCCGCCGACCCTACACACAGTCGAGGCATGCATGACTAGCGGTACCGTGAGGGGTTCTACCGGGACGATTGTCGCGGCTTGTGAAATATAATATAGACAGAGAGGGCAGGACGCTTAAGCTTGGATCCACATCCTAATAATAACCTCTGAAGTGACAAGGGGGAAATCCCTAGATTACTTCTAGGTTTAGAGAAGGTCAGTAGCATAGAGAATGAGTACCTACCCATAAACCACGTAGAATGGACCAATGGAAATCACAAAAGATCCGCAGAGCCGCAATAGTGGAAGAAGTGGGTGAGTGAACAGTCCAAAAGGCACAGAGAGGCTACGGTCTAGGCAGGCAAGCTAATAGGCCATTCGAGAAAAACTATCAGAGGGCCCCCTGTCACAGTCCGCCCCAAATGTACTCATATATAATCCGTGAGATATAAAATGGACAAGGCCCCAGAGAGATAAGGGGCTTTTTTGGGCGGATTCTGTAACCTTTAAAGGAAGGAAGAAAGGAAAATACAATAACAAGTGGATGTAGCTCTTTCATTATAGAGTGAACTCCTATAACCTCGTGTGTTCTTTTCATTTTAACGACAGATCCATACATCTTCAAAATATATTGAATACAAGCACAATCGATTACACTTTCCTGATAATATAACCAGTTTTGGCCGGTAACTCGACTGACCACCGAGTGGTAATCCGACTTAATCTTGTTGACGAAATTCTACCGTCAACACCAAGTACTAGAGTTGTTCAAAACAACCGTAAAACTGACACTGACCGCTAACCGACTGAAGAAAACCGATTGAAAGCGAAACTGATCATAGTCAGTCGGTTAACCGACCGACCACCACACATGGGCGGTCGGTTGTTGGTTCCGGTGGCCAAGGTCCTTAGTTAAACCGAACCGACTACCCCTATTATACACTTAAAAAAAACAAAAAACAAAGTTTTGTACAGGTTAAGGTTTGAAACTTCAAACTAGAGGTTAGAAGAGCATCAACTAACCATTGAATCACATTGTCATCGTTGGTATAATTCTGGTCTCAATAATATTTATTAATATTTTACGCTTTTTAGACTTTGACAACTAGCAACTGAACTTGTAAGAGTCACACATGGAGAAGAGATGAAAAAATACTATCTCAACTACTCTATATAATGGAAGTGAGTCATTCCTTGACCTCACACTTAATATTTTGTATGCCTTCTTTTGGATGGACTTCAACAAAAGTTTTTTTTTTCTCTTAATTTTGACTATATTAATAGTTGAAATTGATGAAAAAATATAGTTTTAAATTTTTTAATAAACTTCGGTTTTGTTGGGAACCGACCGCCAAAAATTGGCTATGGTTCGGTCGGTTAACCGATTGAAGTCTTTCCTCTCCGGTTCGATTTCAATTTTAATTTTTTTGAAAATTGATGTGGTTGGTTTGGTCACTGAACCGACCAAAACCATCATTTTTAAACCTACGAACAGTCTTACCAAGTATATGTCTTTTTTTATCGATTTATATGGGTCGTCGTACAAGCCTCATTTGAACCTAAATCATGGGGACATAAAAAACACGTGAATATACCCATGTGTCTTCAGCATTCCTCTCATACTAATCAGGCCTTTTCATTTTCAAGAAATGTACAACTTTCCACTTCAGTTGACAAAGATGTACGTCTTTTGGTCATTTTTTTTAGGCGGTATTCATGTAGGGAAACATATATGTAGGATTGAGTTAGAAAGTATGGTATTTATTTTGAGCTTCATCAAATATATACCAAAATATTTTCAGTCTGTGTAAGTCTAACCCTAAACTCGTCAATATTCAATTTTGATTATTGAAAAGACAAAATAGAAATGAAAGGTGAAAAAAGTTCTTATAGAAATATCCGTCAATTTGTTTCTTTTTTTTTTTATAACAAAGTTATTTTTTTTATACAAAATACATGGTATGAATTTATTTATTTATTTTTTCGCTGAATACATGGTAGGAATTTGTTATATTATTAAAGGTTTTAGTTCTTAAATATATTATGAATTTGTAAATATTTTGTTATTAAATAAGGTCCAAAATAAATATTTTGCTTTATAAAATTCAAAATATAAGGTAAGGTTATATAAATTTCACTACTATTTACCATGTTTCATCTGAAGTTGGAATATTGTCGGACATCTGACTTGTGGGCTGGGCCTCGTCTAGCTTGAACTGGGCCTGGATCGTGAGCACTAAACTTGATGCAGTTTGTGGCAAGTCTTGATATATAATCGGGAGAAAGAGGAAAATAGGTATTGAGATGAATTAAAATTAATAGATTAATAGTTTATATAAGTTAATAAATAGGTTAAATTATTATTTTCGTCTATAATTTATCTGGTTATAAATCATAACTTGACAAGTTATGATCTATTAATTTCTATAACTAAAAATTGGCCTATATACTTTCTTGAGCTTTTTATATTGGCCTATCCGTATATAATTTAGGTTGATCGACCAAATGAACCGACCAACACAAAATCACAAATTGGTTGGTGATTATCCGGTTCCCTTCTCTTTCAGTTAGTAGTATTTTCTGAAATAGATGGTGTCGATGGCGATCAAACTGAAAAAAATTGTTGATCACCAACCGGCGAAGAATTCCAGTCGCAACGATAAGCACGATTTCTTCTTCTTCCTCTCAGAACGTACGTCCTTAAGTTTGAAGTTTGATAATCCCATTATCGAAGGTTAACGGGTAGTACGACGTTGGATACGTCGTATTTTGCATGAAACTGAGCCCATCTCTCGTGTAAAATTAGATGAGGCCCTTTCCGGCACACTTACATTCCCAAATATTTATTTTATAAACGACGGGGATGGGATCGAAATGGCACTCATGCATGAGACACGGGTAACGTGTAGAGAAATTTATCTCAATAGAAACAGTTACTAAAATAGAATTATTTAATTTATAGTAACCAATTAACAATGTATACGTTATACAACTGTCTAAAGGCACACTCATAGTTATACAACTTTATCCAAGATATAGTACGTGTATAAATACATTCACGACATTAGTCGATCAATGTATAATCGTAAAAGGAGTATTACTATATATAAGTTGCAGTATCAATATTGAATGATTAATATATATTCCTCAATTGAAAAATAACCTCTAGTATATGTAATCAATCAACAACGTTTGTTGTACTTATTACTCCTATTATATAAGAAAAGAAATTCTATTTCAGATTCTAGAAAAACTTGTTTCCAGAAAAGAAAAGAAAAAAAAAAA
>NW_010361196.1:1044493-1044796 GCF_000414095.1 Morus notabilis | reverse complement strand
CGTGTTATCAAAGGCGGCGTCCTGGGCCACTTTTAGCGTGTTACAAAAGGTGCTTGCCGGGGCCACTTTTAGCCTGTTATCACAAGCGGCTGCCTGGGCCACTTTTAGCTTGTTATCAAAGGCGACTGTCTGGGCCACTTTTAACGTGTTATCAAAGGTGGATGACTGGGCCACTTTTAGTGTGTTATCAAAGCCAGCTGCCTGGGCCACTTTTAGCGTGTCATCAATTGCGGCTGCCTGGGCCACTTTTAGCTTGTTATCAAAGGCGGCTGCCAGGGCCACTTTTAGCGTGATATGAAAGGC
>NW_010361196.1:1043738-1044389 GCF_000414095.1 Morus notabilis | reverse complement strand
GTTATAAAAGGCGGCTGCCCGGGCCACTTTTTGCTTGCTATCAAAGGCGGCTGCCCGGGCCACTTTTCGCGTGATATGAAAGGCGGCTGCCTGGACCACTTTTAGCGTGTTATCAAAGTCGGTTGTCAGGCCACTTTTAGCGTTTTATCAAAGGCGGCTATTTAGGGCACTTTTAGCGTGTTATCAAAGGTAGCTGTCTGGGCCACTTTTAGCGTGTTATGAAAGGCGGCTACCTGAGCCATTTTTAGCATGTGATCAAAGGCGGCTGCATGTGTTATGGAAGGCGGTTGCCTGTGCAACCTTTAGCGTGTAATCAAACGCAGTTGTCGGGCCACTTTTAACGTGTTATCAAATGCGCCTGCCTGGGCCGCTTTTAGCATGTTATCAAAGGTGACTGCCTGGGCCACTTTTAACTTGTGATCAAAGGCGGCTGCCTATGTTATCGAAAGTGGTGGCTGGGCCACTTTTAGCGCGTTATCAAAGGCGGCTGCCTGGGCCACTTCTAGCGCGTTATCAACTGCCGCTGCCTGGGCCACTTTTAGCTTGTTATCAAAGGCGGCTGCCAGGGCCACTTTTAGCGTGATATGAAAGGCGGCTGCCTGGGCCACTTTTAGCGTGTTATCAAAGGCGGTTGCCGGGCCACTTTTAACA
>NW_010361196.1:1030000-1038351 GCF_000414095.1 Morus notabilis | reverse complement strand
AAAGGTGGATGACTGGGCCACTTTTAGTGTGTTATCAAAGCCAGCTGCCTGGGCCACTTTTAGCGTGTTATCAATGGCGGCTGTCTGGGCCACTTATAGCATGTTATCCGCTGCCTAGGCCACTTTTAGCGTGTTATCAAAGGTGGTTGCCAGGCCACTTTTAACATGTTATCAAAGGCGGCTACTTGGGCCACTTTTAGCGCATTATCAAAGGTGGCTGCCAGGGCCACTTTTAGCGTGTTATGAAAGGCGGCTGCCCGGGCCACTTTTCGCGTGATATGAAAGGCGGCTGCCTGGACCACTTTTAGCGTGTTATCAAAGGCTGTTGCCGTGCCACTTTTAGCGTTTTATCAAAGGCGGCTATTTAGGGCACTTTTAGCGTGTTATCCAAGGCAGCTGTCTGGGCCACTTTTAGCGTGTTATGAAAGGCGGCTACCTGAGCCACTTTTAGCATGTTAGCTGCATGTGTTATGAAAGGTGGCTGCCTGCGCAACCTTTAGCATGTTATCAAACGCAGTTACCGGGCCACTTTTAACGTGTTATCAAATGCGCCTGCCTGGGCCGCTTTTAGCATGTTATCAAAGGTGACTGCCTGGGCCACTTTTAGCTTGTGATCAACGGCGGCTGCCTATGTTATCGAAAGCGGCTGCCTGGGCCACTTTTAGCGCGTTATCAAAGGCGGTTGCCTGGGCCACTTCTAGCGCGTTATCAAAAGCCGCTGCCTGGGCCACTTTTAGCTTGTTATCAAAGGCAGCTATCTGGGCCACTTTTAACGTGTTATCAAAGCTGAATGACTGGGCTCCTTTTAGGGTGTTATCAAAGGTAGCTACCTGGGCCACTTTTAGCGTGTTAGCAATGGCGGCTGCCTGGGCCACTTTTAGCTTGTTATCAAAGGCGGCTGCCTGGGCCACTTTTAGCGTGATATGAAAGGCGGCTGTCTGGGCCACTTTCAGCGTGTTATCAATGGCGGTTGCCGGGCCACTTTTAACATGTTATCAAAGGCGGCTACTTGGGCCACTTTTAGTGCATTATCAAAGGCGGCTGCAAGGGACACTTTTGGCGTGTTATGAAATGCGACTGCCTGGGCCACTTTTAGCGTGTTATGAAAGGCGGCTGCCTAGGCCACTTTTCACTTGCTATCAAAGGCGGCTGCCAGGGCCACTTTTAGCGTGATACGAAAGGCAGCTGTCTGGGCCACTTTTAGCGTGTTATCAAAGGCGGTTGCCAAACCACTTTTAACATGTTATCAAAGGTGGCTACTTGGGCAACTTTTAGCGCATTATCAAAGGTGGCTGCCAGGGCCACTTCTAGCGTGTTATGAAAGGCGACTGCCTGGGCCACTTTTAGCGTGTTATGAAAGGCGGCAGCCTGGGCCAGTTTTCACTTACTATCAAAGGCGGCTGCCAGGGCCACTTTTAGCGTGATATGAAAAGAGGCTGCATGGGCCACTTTTAGCTTGTTATCAAAGGCGGTTGTCGGGCCACTTATAGCGTTTTATCAAATGCGGCTATTTAGGGCACTTTTAGCGTGTTATCAAAGGCAGCTAGCTGGGCCACTTTTAGCGTCTTATGAAAGGGGGCTACCTGAGCCACTTTTAGCGTGTGATCAAAGGCGGCTGCATGTGTTATGAAAGGCGACTGCCTGCGCAACCTTTAGCGTGTTATCAAAGGCAGTTGCCAGGCCACTTTTAACGTGGTATCAAATGCGCCTGCCCGAGCCGCTTTTCGCGTGTTATCAAAGGTGACTGTCTGGGCCACTTTTAGCTTGTGATCAAAGGCAGCTGCCTGTGTTATTGAAAGCGGCTGCCTGGGCCACTTTTAGTGCGCTATCAAAGGCGGCTGCCCGGGCCACTTTTAGCGCGTTATCAAAGGCCGCTGCCTGGGCCACTTTTAGCCTATTATGAAAGGCGGCTGCCTGGGCCAATTTTAGCGTGTTATAAAAGGCGGCTGCCTGGGCCACTTTTAGCTTGTAATCAAAGGCGGCTGCCAGGGCCACTTTTAGCGTGATATGAAAGTCGGCTGCCTGGGCCACTTTTAGCGTGTTATCAAAGGTAGTTACCGGGCCACTTTTAACGTGTTATTAAAGGCAGCTATTTGGGCCACTTTTACCGTGTTATCAAAGGCAGCTGCCTCGGCCACTTTTAGCGTGTTATTAAAGGCGGCTGCCTGGGCCACTTTTAGCGTGTGATCAAAGGCGGCTACCTATGTTATGAAAGGTGGTTGCCTGGGCATCCTTTAGCGTGTTATCAAAGGCGGTTGCCGGGCCACTTTTAACGTATTATCAAATGCGCCTGCCTGGGCCACTTTTAGCGTGTTATCAAAGGTGACTGCCTGCGCCACTTTTAGCTTGTGATCAAACGCGACTGCCTGTCTTATTGAAGGCGGTTGCCTGGGTCACTTTTAGCGCGTTATCAAAGGCGGCTGCCTGGGCCACTTTTAACGTGTTTTCAAAGGCAGCTGCCAGGGCCACTTTTAGAATGTTGTGAAAGCCGGTTGCCTGGGCCACATTTAGCGTGTTATGAAAGGCAGCTGCCTGGGCCACCTTTAGCTTGTTCTCAAAGGCGGCTACCAAGGCCACTTGTAGCGTGATATGAAAGGCGGCTGCCTTGGCCATTTTTACTGTGTTATCAAAGGCGGTTGCCGAGCCACTTTTAGCGTGTTATCAAAGGCAGCTGCCTGGGCCACTTTTAGCGTGTTATGAATGGTGGCTGCCTGGGCTACTTTTTGCATATGATCAAAGGCGGCTACCTGTGTTTTGAAAGGCGGCTGCCTGGGCAACCTTTAGCGTGTTATCAAAGGCGGTTGCTGGGCCACTATTAACATGTTATCAAATGCGCCTGCCTGGGCCACTTTTAGCGTGTTATGAAAGGTGACTACCTGGGCCACTTTTAGCTTGTGAGCAAAGGTGGCTGCCTAGGCCACTTTTAGTGTGTTATCAAAGGCGGCTGTCAGGGCCACTTTTAGTGTGTTATGAAAGGCGGCTGCTTGGGCCATTTTTAGCGTGTTATGAAAGGCGGCTGCCTAGGCCACTTTTAGCGTCTTATCACAAGCAGTTGCCTGGGCCACTTTTAGCATCTTATCAAAGGTGGCTGCCTGGGCCACTTTTAGCGTGTTATCAAAGGCGATTGTCGGGCCACTTTTAGCGTATTATCAGAGGCTTCTACTTGGGCCCTTTTAGCGTATTATCAAAGGCGGCTACTTGGGCCACTTTTAGCACATTATCAAAGGTGGTTGTCTTGGCCACTTTGAGTGTGGTGTCAATGGTGGATGCCTGGGCCACTTTTTGCGCGTTATCAAAGGTGGCTGCCTGGGCCACTTTTAGCGCGTTATCAAAGGCGGCTGCCTGGGACACTTTTAGCGCATTATCAAAGGCGGCGACTGGGCCACTTTTAGCGCGTTATCAATGGCGGCTGCCTGGGACACTTTTAGCACGTTGTCAAAGCCGGCTCGCTGGGCCACTTTTAGCGCGTTATCACAGGCGGCTGCCTGGCCCATTTTTAGCATGTTATCAGAGGCGGCTGCCTGGTCCACTTTTTATGTGTTATCAAAGGTGGCTGCCTAGACCCCACTTACCGTGTTATCAAAGGCGGCTGTCTGGGCCACTTTTAGCATGTTCTCAAAGGCGGCTGCTGGGGCCACTTTTAGCGTATTATGATTTGCGGCTGCCTAGGCCTCTTTTAGCGTCTTATCAAAGGCGATTGCCGGGCCACTCTTAGCGTGTTATCAATGGCGGTTGCTAGGCCACTCTTAGCGTGTTAGCCAAGGCAGCTACTTGGGCCACTTTGAGCGTGTCATCAAAGGCAACTGCCTGGGCAACTTTTAGCGTGTTATCACACGCGGCTGCATGGGCCACTTTTAGCGTGTTATGGAAGGTGGCTGCCTGGGCCACTTTTAGCGTGTGATCAAAGGCGGCTGCCTGTATTATGAAAGGCGGCTGCCTGGGCAACCTTTAGCGTGTTATCAAAGGCGGTTGCCGGGCCAATTTTCACGTTTTATCAAATGTGTCTGCCTGCGCCACTTTTAGTGTGTTATGAAAGGTGACTGCCTGGGCCACTTTTAGCTTGTGAGCAAAGGTGGCTGCATGGGCTACTTTTAGCGTGTTATCAAAGGTGGCTGCTAGGGCCAATTTTAGTGTGTTATGAAAGGCGGCTGCCTGGGCCACTTTTAGCGTGTTATCAAAGGCGGCTGCCTGGGCCACTTTTAGCGTGTTATCAAAGGCGCCTGCCAGGGCCACTTTTAGCGTGTTATCAAAGGCGGCTGTCTGGGCCACTTTTAGCGTGTTATCAAAGGCGGCTGTCTGGGCCACTTTTAGCGTGTTATCAAAGGCGATTGTCGGGCCACTTTTAGCGTATTATTAAAGGCGGCTAGTTGGGCCACTTTTAGCACATTATCAAAGGCGGCTACTTAGGCCACTTTTAGCACATTATCAAAGGCGGCTGTCTAGGCCACTTTTAGTGTGGTATCAAAGGTGGATGCCTGGGTCACCTTTCGCGTTATCAAAGGCGGCTGCCTGGCCCACATTTAGCTCGTTATGAGAGGCGGCTGCCTTGTCCACTTTTTGCATGTTATCAAAGGTGGCTGCCTAGACCCCACTTAGTGTGTTATCAAAGGCGGTTGTCTGGGCCACTTTTAGCATGTTCTCAAAGGCGGCTGCCGGGGTCACTTTTAGCGTATTATGAATGGCGACTGCCTGGGCCTCTTTTAGCCTGTTATCAAAGGCGGTTGCCGGGCCACTCTTAGCGTGTTATCAAAGGCAGTTACTGGGCCACTCTTAGAGTGTTAGCCAAGGCAGCTACTTGGGCCACTTTTAGCGTGTCATCAAAGGCGGCTGCCTCGGCCACTTTTAGCGTGTTATCACACGCGGCTACCTGGGCCACTTTTAGCGTGTTATGAAAGGCGGCTATCTGGACCACTTTTAGCGTGTGATCAAAGGCGGCTGCCTGTGTCATGAAAGGCAGCTGCCTGGGCCACCTTTAGCGTGTTATCAAAGGCGGTTGCTGGGCCACTTTTAGCATGTTATCAAATGCGACTACTTGGGCCACTTTTAGCGTGTTATCAATGGCGCCTGCCTTGGCCACTTTTTGTGTGTTATCAAAGGCGACTGCTTGGACCTCTTTTAGCCTGTGATCAAAGGCGGCTACCTGTGTTATCGAAGGCGGCTGCCTGGGCCACTTTTAGCGCATTATCAAAGGCTGGTGCCTGGGCCACTTTTAGTGCGTTATCAAAGGCGGATGTCTGGGCCACTTTTAGCGCGTTACCAAAGGCGGATGTCTGGGGCACTTTTAGCACGTTACCAAAGGCGGCTACCTGGGACACTTTTAGCGTGTTATCAAAGGCGGCTGACTGGGCCACTTTTAGCGCGTTATCAAAGGCGGTTGCCTGGGCCACTTTTAGCGCGTTATCGAAGGCGGCTGTCTGGGCCCCTTTTAGCGCATTATCAAAGGCGGCTGCCTGGGCCAGTTTTAGCGTGTTATCAAAGGAGGCTGCCTAGGCCACTTTTAGCGCGTTATCAAAGGTGACTGCCTGAGACACTTTTTGCGTGTTTTCAAAGGTGGCTATTGGGTCACTTTTAGCGCGTCATGAAAGGCGGCTTCCTGGGCCACTTTTAGCGGGTTATGAAAGGTGGCTGCCTGTGCCACTTTTAGCGCGTTATCAAAGGCGGCTGCTTGGGCTACTTTTAGCGCGTTATCAAAGGCGGCTGCCTGGGCCACTTTTAGCGCATTGTCAAAGGCGACTACCTAGGCCACTTTTAGCATGTCATCAAAGGAAGCTGCCTGGGCCACTTTTAGCGTGTCTTATCAAAGGAGGCTGCCTGGGCCACTTTTAGCATGTTATCAAAGGCGGCTGCCTGGGCAACTTTTGGCGCTTCATCAAAGGCGGCTGCCTGGGCCACTTTTGGCGCATCATCAAAGGCGGTTGCTTGGGCCACTTTTAGCATGTCATCAATGGCGGCTGCCTGGGCCACTTTTAGCGCGTGATCAAAGGCGGCTACATGGGCCACTTTAAGCGAGTTATCAAAGGTGGCTGCCTGGGCCACTTATGCAAAATTTGAACTCTTTTTACCGTTCAGACTGGTACCGGTCAGAATTGTCAGAATTAAGCCAAGAGATATATTTGTGTTGTGCAATTTTCTTACCATTTCGATTGGTAGCGGTTTGTGATCTTTTCTTACTGTTCATATTGGTACTGGTCAAAAAGGCTAGAAATGAGCCGAGAGATCTGTCGATTTCGCATTTTTCTTACCGTTCTGATTGGTCCTGGTCAGAGCAGTTAGAAATTAGCCATGGGGTCCGTGCATTTTGTGTAACGTTCTTACCGTTCAGATTGGTACCTGTCAGAACGATCAGAAATTAGCCTAGAGGTCTATGTGGATTGTGCAATTTCTAACCATTTAGATTGGTAGCAGTAAGAACAGTTAGAAGTTACAGTATGACTTTAGAACTTTTCTTACCGTTTCGATTGGTACCGGTCAAAACTGTCAGAAATGAGCCGAAGGCTCTATGCATTTTGTGTAGCATTCTTACCGGTTAGAAAGGAGCCGAGCCTTGAAGTTTAACATATTGTATAGAGAAGTAATTAAGTTAAGAAAAGAATTAGTGAGACAAAATTACGAAAGTTGAAATTTAGATCATACATTTGAGAACGTGAGATCATTACATGGAGATCTTGAGCAAGATTAAGATCTTACATTTATGTTGTTCTTATGGTGCTACATTTGACAATAATGCATCCATCATGTAAACTTGTGAAATTATGATTGGTAAATATAACGATTGGCTCCCATGATCACACTAAATCTAATTTGTATTGTTTAGAAGATAGCGGTCGAGATTTACCATAATGCAAGGCTCCCATGATTACACTAAACATGGTTTTTTTCCTCAAGGATGACTTTTATAACTTAGTAGTGATATTGAACTAAGTTTCAAATTATTATACATTGGTACTAGTAAGAGTGATTAAAAATGACCGAGGACATATATTGATTGTGTTTCATTCTTACCGTTCTGATTGGCCCGGTAAGAACGGTTAGAAATGGCCGTGACATGTGTCAAAATTGTGTTTCTTTCTTACCCTTCAGATTGGGACTGGTAAGAACGGTTAAAAATGCTCGTGACACGTGTCAAAATTGTGTTGTTTTCTTACCCTTTGATTGGTAGCGGTAAGAACAGTTAGAAGTCATAGTATGAATTTAGAACTTTTCTTACACTTCAGACCGGGAGCGGTAAGATCTGTTAGAAATGGTCGTGACACGTGTCAAAATTATGTTCTCTTCTTACCTTTCAGATTGGTACCAATAAGAACAGTTAAATATTACAGTATGATTTTAGATTTTTTCTTAGCGTTCAGATTGGTACCGGTAAGAACGGTTAGATATTACAGTTAAATGCAAAATTCCAAGACAAAATTCACAAGTCCCGACATATTGCTACATAAACGAAATCATAATCATATTGATACTTATATTCAAACAACTCAGATACTAAAAAAAGCCACAAGCTCCAACATATTGAAAAAAAACATGGATACATCCACACTTATTCTAATGGAGACATCATTTTAGAGCTTTCCTGGCATAGTCGCTTCCTTTTAGCTCTCCCATGCTCTCCAACTGAAGGAAACCTGGCTTTTTGAACTGGTCCACGCTTTTTAGTGAAATCAGGAGGTAACACTTTTTCAGCTTGTATATCGTTAGGAATGTCCCATTCTGACGAGCTTGGTACAGGATATATGGTTTCAACATAGGCCAACACCTATAACTCCTTCAGATAATATCTTGAGCAAAGGTTATGCAGATTGTTTGGGCCATCATCATATGCTGCAAGGACATGTGCACATGGGAAGTTGTTTATATCATACATTTTGCAGGTGCAAGTTCTCCACAAATCAACTAGGAAACTTCCATCATTCCCCGTCACATGGTACTCAAGCGTGGTCGTGTTTAGTTCTTTCGCTTTTAAGAATGTGGACTCTTTTAAGAATGGAATAAAGCTACAAAATCCAAAACATTATAGTGAGTATCATACTCGTTCCTACTAGAAAGATTGTTCCGACCGGTTTCAAATTTTCCCGGTAACTGGCTGACTGATCAGCTGGTTCTTACTGGAACGATTGTTCTGACCGGTTTGAAATTTTCTTACCGATCACACCGGTAAGAAAATTTCAGCTCAACTTGTCATGAGTTTCTTCGATTTTTCAGATTTCACAACACTAAAGAGGCAACCAAATAACGTGAATCTTGATGGTTTTTCAAATAAAACACTTAAGTATGAATACCCAACATTTAAACAATGATTTAAGACAAAAAAAAAAAAAAAAAAAAAAAAAAAAAAAGAGGGTTCAAAAATTTTA
>NW_010361196.1:996638-1029920 GCF_000414095.1 Morus notabilis | reverse complement strand
AAATTAAAAAAAAATTTAAAAAAAAAAAAAAAAAAAAAAAAAAAAAAAAGAAGAGAGGATTCAAAAATTTTACCAAGCTTGGAGCTTCCTCTCCTTAATGCCAAAATCAACACCAGAGTATGAACGAAATGTATGCCGCTGACAATGAACGTCGGCAAGGGGCATCTCTGACGGTAAGGAGCAGCGCCAACGTTTGCCTTTGGACGGTGCAGTTAGCTTAGGACGAGAGGAAATTTGTACGTTTTTGAGAGTTTTTTTCTTCACCCCTGATATTTCAATTTTTTGTTTTTAGGGACAAAGGACATTTGGGAAATCAGAAGAGTTTCATTAAATGAGAGGGTCATCCATTTAAAATTCACTTTAGGTCCTAGTGGCTTAAAGGAATGCTCAATTTAGGTCCAGTTTTTAAAAGAGTCTGTCCACAAGTTGGCTAAAAACCTGCTTCATAAGTAGTTTTTATGGTCGTACAGATCTGACAATCAAGTCAAAAATAACAGTTTGCGCATACGTTTGAACCTTCTAATTAAGTAGAGAGAACCGGAGGACCTGTTTAGTTTATATATTTAAATCAGTAATTCTAATTCATTAACTAGAATTTTATGAGAGAATTATTGACAGAAATATTTTTATTTAAATTTTTTATAAAGGAAAACAGTTATAACAAAATCAAAATTATAAATTTAAATACATTAACTAAACAGCCATAAAATTTAACATCTACAAGGAAATATCCACAAGCAAGAAAGTGATTTATGAATGATTTAAATTTAGAAAAAGATAATCATTCCCCTGGACGTAAAAGAAATTTACAATACGTGAACACCACCACATCATTGTGCTTAAAGAACTTCAAAAAAAAAAAAAAAAAAAAAAAAAAAAAAAAAGAGAGAGACTTTCAAACACAAAATGCTAAACTGCAATGAGTACATTTATATCTCCACTAGTCTATAGCTAAGTTAGTTAAAAAAGATCATAAAAACAAAGAATTCTCTCAATCAAATAAATCTACAAGGCAAAAATGATGGAAACCCGTTAACCCAAATACTCACCAAAATCAATCATCTCCAAATTCAAGCTTTAATTTAAGCAAAGAAGTAAATTTGGTTAAAACCCAAATTGAAAAAAAGAAAAAAAAAAAAAAAAAAACACTTTTTTTTCCTAGTCTAGACAGCATGACCACCAAGCACACTAATGTCAAAACTCACCTACTAATATATTTTCTTTCCATGATCATAACAAAGAACTGCACTAACCAATAACCATCTAATCCCTCCATTACAAAGAACACACTAACTAACCCTAACTATGCTAGCTAAAAAATGGGAAACAAAATTAAAAAAAAAAAAAAAAAGAAAAAAAAACCACTAACTCACCAAAGAACTCCACACATTATCCAGACTCCAGAGGATGTTTCACCACCATCCCCATCATCTGCTTCGTCCTCCTCATCTCCAATATCTTCCGGTGCGAATTTGAATGTAACTCGCTTGAGAAAGTCGGGCTGCTAGCCGGACGATACTCTGACACAAGCCTCCCGGATTTATATCTCACACCACAAGCATTACAGAGAGTTTTAGGCCCGTAAGGCCCAGCCCGCCATTGCGGGGTCTTATCCGCCCCGCAATGCTGGCACTTCCTCCCAATTATCGTCGTCGTCATCGTCGTCGTCTTCCTTGTCGCTTTCTCATAGCCAGTGAAACTTTCGTTGTTGTTATTATTGTTAGCTTGGCTCCAACATAGTTGCCGGCCAGTAATGTCCCCACCGCGGCGCCTGCAGCGTCGCTTGCTGCGCGCCCGCCGCGGCGCCTTCAGGCTGCTGAAGCAGCTCGTGAGAGTAGCAATGCTGCTGCTGCTGTTGCTGCAATTACTATTGCTGTTGCAGCTAATGGTGCTGCTGCCCCCACTGCCTCCGTCGAGCACCGATACCGGGCTATGGTGCTTCAGGATGGCACCGCTCGGGTTGTCGGGGAGAATGCCCACGAATGACTCCACTGCCGGGAAAGCGTCCTTGTTCGATATCCATTCCAGCTCTTCCTCTACCAATTCCTGCTCAAAAAAAACAAAAAAAACAAAAAAAGAACGAGTGAGCCAGTAACTCAGTCCGACGCGCCGCGCTTAACGAGTTGATCCAGTAAGCGTAAAACTAGACAAAGTGCCAAACTTGAGCAGGCGTTCGGACAAGGATGTGCGAATATTTCCATATGGATAATATTGTCTTTTCGTAATTAAATTTTATTGAGCGGAACTTTTTAATGAATGTTCTTTAAATAAGGGAATTTATTAACTTTTGCATTTAGTGAAGAACAGCTCACGATCACAAAAAAAGTCACAACTTGCAAGTGGGCAATAATTATTTATAATAAACGGGTCCAACAATAAGGACGTCTAATTCCGGTTTTGTCCAGTAGCTACCCCGCTCATTAACAGGGTCTCCAGGGATAAAACCGTCTTTGTGAAGATGTTTTTGCTTCCCGTTATCAAAATAATCATTCAGAAACCACCCAATCTTCATTAGTATCGTGTCCCCCACCTCCGTAAAATCGCCCGAGTCGTAAAATCGACCGAGTCGAGTCGACTCGGGCGGGCGGAATATTTGCTCTACCTAACCGAGTCGACTCGTTTCCGAGCCAAAAAAGGCAAAAACCCTGCGAAGACTCGGCCGAGTCGCCACCAAACAAAACTCGGTCTCTCCCGAAAGGAAAGAAAACAAGGAAACACAACGCGAGACTTACATGGAAGGGCCGTACGGAATCGCCGGCCGGGCCCAGAAGCCCATTGGGCCTGAGCGAGGAGGCTAGGGCTTTCCTTGGTTTGTTGTCGTCTTCCTCGTCCATGTCCGACGAGAAGTTCAACAGCTCGTCCACGAAACACGGCTCCGAATCCAGGGACTCCATTTCAGGAATATAGAGAGAGAAAGAGAGAGAAGGAAGGGGTTTTGGGTTGGTATTTTTTAGAGAGAGAAAATGGGTTTTTTTACAGAGAGAGAGAGAAAGTTAAAAGGAGTTTGGCTATATTATCCCTGCTGTGTTGTGAGGGATTTTGGGTGGGTGGGAACGAGGGGGCGTAGATTTTTCGCTTTTGTTTTTCCTTTTTCTGATTTTGCCATTTCTCATTTATTGGTTTCCCTTTTTTTGAAGTTTTGCTTGTGATTTACTGGTTTTAAATTTTTATTTCCCTTTCCTTTCTGTAACGTATAGTTGAAAAAAGTAGGGTAGGGTGTAAAAAACAAAACCGTGAAATCGTGCAAACCGTTCAGTTAAAATCAAATCAAATTAAATGGTTAATTATTTTTATATTATTAGGTAATTTAATCAGTTTTTTAATTTAATTTTTTTAGTTAGTTTGATTTATGGTTTGAACTCTTTAAATTGTTCTATAATTTACTAAAAATATACATATATAATGTTTTATTTTTAAAATATTTTTATATTTATTTTAGTTTTTATTAGTCATAATAAAGAAACAACACTTATAAAATACATCTTATTATATTTTTTTAATTTGTGTTAAAACTTTAAATGGTAAATTTTAGACATTTGTTATTTTTGAGTTGTTGTAAATTTAAATTTTATTTTTATTTTTATAATAATAATTTTATAATTTTTATGAATTATTGAAAATTTTTTCGTCTTAAGTTCAAATCGCTCAAACCGCTTAAGAATGATTTGGTTTAATTTGATTTTTGTTAAAATTATCAAACCGTTCAAACCGCTTAAAAGAAAAAATTATATTTAATTTTGTTGACGGTATTTTTCTGACAACTCGTAATTACCTCTCCGGGAATTCTCACAGTAACGCTCATGAGTTAATTAGAGATTAAAACAATAAAATAATGTAAAGAAGACAAGGATTTATAGTGGTTCGGCAAGGTTTCTTGGCCTAGTCCACTTTGGGTTTCTATAATGGAATAGTGCGTAACCCTTCAATGGGTTTTTTGGCTCTATTTATAGGCCTTTACATATAATGATCTCATATGCATTCCTCGAGGGAGCAATCTTCTATCCCGGGATTTAGGGGTGGCGTAGGTGCATTTTCATGATGACAATCTCAGAAAATCAAGCCAACATCTCCCACCGACTACTTGACTTCTTGGCTGCGACAGTAGCTGTAACGCCCTCCAGAATTAAACTTGTTTAATTATGATAATTGTGATTTATTAGTGTGTCTAAATTGATTTCTTAATTAATCATGAACTTTTAAATTTATTTTTGATAATTGAAGTTTCACCCCTATTTACTTTTATTTGTCTTTCTTTATTATTTCTTTTCCTCATTTTATTTTCCTTTTCTTCTTTTATTTTCTTTTCTTTCTTTCTTTTCCTTTTCCCTCCTTTCCCGTAACCCTCTCACTCACTCACACTCTCTCTTACTCTCTCCCTCACCGAGCTCGAGCTCTCTCTCTCTCTCTCTCTCTCTCTCTCTCCCTCTCGCTTATCTCTTCCTCTATCTTTCTCTCAAGTTTTCTCTCTCTCTCAAGAACGTTCTTGAACCGGATTTGAAGAAAAACGGGGATTTCTAAGACATTTTCAACATCAAAGCTTGGGTTGAGGTAAAACTCTTTGAAACTTACTTTAGATTTTCGGATTTAGCTTTGTGGAACTCGTTTTAGTCGAGTTTTGGTGATTTTTACTTTAAATTTTGTTTTGAATGGAATCCGAATGGGATTTGGTGAAACCTTGATGAAAATTGGGGGTTTTTGATTCTTTGGACCCCATTTGTTTATCTGAAACTGGATCTATACATTTCCCTTGAGAATATGTCAAAATCGGACCCAAAATTGCAGGTTTTGGCTTTGTTTCTCACGAATCGGCCATTATTGGCACTGGAAATTCTTCCCCACCGGTTGACCGGTCCGGTCGACCGGTCACCCTTCCATAGGCCGACCGATTCGGTCGACCGGTCACCTCTCCACCGGCTGACCGGTGGAGTTACACTTCTCTGTCACCGGTCGACCGGTTTAAAAACCCTGTTTTGACCCCAAAACTTGATGTGGGATTGACCTAACCTCATTTGAGAACTCAAAATGAGTGGATTAGCCACATGAATCCTTGTTTTCCATCCGATTCTCTGGAATAAATTTCCATTGTCAAAGAATCATGATTTGAATTAAAAATTATTTATGAACATTGATTTTAAACTATGGCACACTAATATGATACAATTGCATCTAATTAAACGAGAATGTTTGATGAGAAAGGTCAAACTCTAAATTATTAATTTTTATGGGAAAGATAGTGGCACGATTGAAATTGGAGCCTCGAAGGCAAGCGGAGCTAGGGCTACGTGAAGACAGCCACAGGTTTGATATCCAACAGGTAGGATATTCTTGTCCATATCCTTGTTAGCCTTACTTTAAATGATTTGGCCAATGAAAATGTTTTAGAACAAAACATGATTAAAGTAAATGATTTTGAAAGCAATAGCATGTGAATGCTATTAGGGTTTCCAATGATTTTGGAAATGAGATTTTAAAGAGTATCATTTCTTAAAATGAAATATTTAAGGAATGATACAACGCTTGGTAGTCACAGAGATCGGGATGTGGGAATCGCATCCTTAGGGGCAGGTCCCGAAAACCGTAGGGGTCCACTTCTTGTTTAGTGGAATTATGGCTCTGCACTTTTCATAGACAGACATTTTTACCGCTTCTTGTTTAGTGGTATGAAGAGCTGCACACTTTCATTATACATATATTTTCTACTGTGAGTATTTCCTTTTCTAAAAAGGGATGATCGGTCCCGGGAGTATATCTTCGAACTGTGAGTACCATTATTTTAAATGCTTTATAAAAATTATATCCTACTGGGCCTTGCGCTCACCTTTCTTGTTTTTAAATGTATTAAACCCCTCCAGGAGACGCGAGGAGTGGTGCGGAGTAGGTAGCTACTACTGGTGACGTAGACTTGACCTCGGAAAGTGAAGAGTTATATTTCCTCTTATCTTTTATTTCAAGGCATGTATGAAAGATTGTGGATTGTAAACTTAAATATTACTAGACTGTGGTTGATGTCATATTTACTCTTATTTATATTCATGTATGCTAAACACCTGTGGGAATTCCTAACAGGATACCGGGGACGTGATTTTAAACTGGTTTGGTTAGAAATTCCACCACCGTTCTTGAATTTGAATTCCTCTTGAATGAAAAGGGGGCTCGTTTGGAAATACCTGGATGTTTTGGATTTATAAGAAATAAAATTATTTTGCTAATCGCTCTCTCAAACAAGTTTAAGTTTCTAAACGAGCCTCCACGTCACTAACCCCGGTTTGGGGGCGTGACAGTAGCAGTTGGCACAGTGCATCCTTCCCTGAGTTGACAAAATTGTTGATGGATTTGATTGGACATGCTGCCTCGACGTAATGGCCAGCAGCACAAGTCGAGTCATGGTGCTCAACGCGCATCGCCCCGCATGGGCTCTCGACATCCAAAGGGCACTTTAGCTACAGTGGTTCCCTCGACGCCAGCGAAAGATTCTCAACGGGAAGTCCTCGGCGCTTGTCGTTTGAGAGAATGGTCGATTTCTCGACCATGGTGTAACAAATTTAATTGGTGATTTCTAAAAAAAAATACTCAAACCGACTGTGAAAACTCTTAGAAAAAAAAGTGAGAGCCCGTTTGGTTGGAGAATTCGTTTTCTGATTTGAATCATGATTCATGATTCACTACAGTATTTTTTCTCACAAAAAATACAAGTAAATCAAAAATAATTCTAATATTATAATTCTAATTTATGAACCAAACGTCTCATAATCTAGTTATGGACCATGATTCTTTCACTTGCACCTCACATCAACATCGTTCCTTTGAGCAGAAGGTCAAACTTTGGACTCCCAAAAGTCAAACATATCCCACTTGGTATTTATGATTTCTTGACATTGCATGTGGCCCATTTTACTTTGCTTGAACCTTAATACATGAGCAATGGTGTTGGGCATAATTCAAGCTCTTAATTCAACATTTTTACCCCATATGTGATCAATGACGGAGCAAGGGGGGCTGGGGAAAATGGCCCTCTAGATCTTGTTTTTTTTTTTAATATATAGTGATTTTAATTTTGATACAGTAGATATCTATATAAATTAGACTTAGTCACTTTAAATTATTAGTTATCTATATCTTAGTAGGTCGACCATTTAGATTTTTAAAAATAAAATTTTCAATTTTAGTGGGCCTAGTGACTTGTCCCAAAATCTAAATTTGAATTACAATTATAATAGCCCAATTACAGGCTTGTTTGATTTATACGTTTAAATCAGTGATTCTAAATTTTAATTTTTAATTTTTAAATTTTTTATAAGATAAAAATACTCTAACAGAATCAAAATCATTAATTTAAACGCATAAAATAAACGAGCCCTAAAATACTAACACATTATACTAAAAAGTGATATTTTATTTATCTATACCAAAAACTTGCGAGGGAAGCAGCTCTTCAGTTTTCTATTCTCAATATGAATTGCGTATATCACCACTTTTCATCCAAGAGAAAAAAAGAAAAAAGAAAAAAGAAAAAGTTGTCGCGCAGGCCAAGTTCAAAGCGATAATCAAATTGTTGATTTGTTCTCCTTGAATGTTGGGCTCCACTCTGCAGCCACCTCCAAGCCAAGTTCAGTCATGAAAATAGTCGAGACAAAACTACGAAACAAGATGTTAAGATGATTTTTTGAATGATTGCCTAATTGTCTACATTGAGAAGGAAATTGCTGCAAAATTTAGTAGTGAATTGATTATAGATGAGTTTGTCTCAATTAAAGATCGTTGAGCACAACTAATAGATAAGAAAAAAAAATTGATATTTTGAGGTGTATGAATTTAACATAATTGTTGCCTTTTTATTGAGCACAAAATGTTAGTTACATTTGTATAAAATATATATATATATATATATATTTATATTCGATTTTACAGGTGAGATATTGAACTTGGAGCTTCAAGATGTGAAAATATTTTGGAAATATTAAGATCAACTTCAATTTCAGGTTTTTTTGTAATGTTTTTATTTATAATTACATATATGTAGGTGTAAGTATAATCTTGATTTTTAAACAAAAAAATTGGCTCATCTATCAATAAATCCTAACTCCCTCACTATATGTGATCAATAATCATCTATTTATATCCGAGCAATCACATATGAGTCACAAAACAAATTATTTTTATAACCATAATCGCATTTGCAATGAGAATCTATCTTGATCAAAGTAAAGACTATTTTCAAAAGGAAAAAAAATCTAAATAAGTATATGTCTCTGTCAAGATTTTGAATTTTATTTTTTTGATTCAAGGTTAATCTTACAGAAACTTTATTGGTCTCTAATGATAAAAGAAAATTAAATTTTTATCTTAACTTAATAAGGAGAGATATATATTTTGTAATCACATCACTAAAGCTCGAATTGAAAACACCCCTCAACTTTAAAAATGCTGGTTCATAGTGTGCTGATGTTATCTCCTATTTTCGGGCCTCAAGTGCACGTACGCCCTTCTGCTGGGTCATTAACATTGCGTTGTATTGTTCGTTTCTTTGTTTAAATGAAAGATTCCCTTAAAAAAAATCACATCACTTGTTCAATTTTTGATATCTCAAATGATGTCTAATTAATCACATTTAAATGAATGACATTTGATTTAATGGACTCAAACACAAAGCAATGTAGTGCTTCGTGGGAGGCAACCCACATATGACTTTTCTTTGATTCTATGTCAAATGGGTTTCATTGTAAAAAAAAAGAAGCAAAACAGGAAAGGGGGACAGAATAATAGGCGATATGTCACCTGTCAATAGGCAATAGATCGCCTAAAGGATTTTGAAAAAAAAAGAAGCAAAACAGGAGAGGGGGACAGAACGATAGGCGATATGTCACCTGTCAATAGGCGATATATCACCCGAAGGATTTAAAAAAAAAAAAACAAAAAACAAAAACATGAATGGAGGTATAATTGGGTTACTTGATCATGGGCGACATATTGCCCCTCTTTCTCCATCTCCCTCCCTCATCTCCCTCCCACCCATCTTCCGACCACCCTTTCCAACCACCACAACCCCACCCATCTTCCGACCACGCCTTCGGCGGCCACCATTGTGTGACATCCGGCGGCCACCATTGTGCAACATCCGGTAGCTACCGTAGAGCCCCCGTCATTGGAATTCTTCCGTTTTCTTTCTCAAACACTGCTTACTTCTAGTTTCTCCTTCACATTCTAACCAAAACAAGCCCTCAATTCTTTCTCCCACCCATCCTCTTCTTGATTCCTCAAGAATTTGTGCAACAAATTGGAAGATTTTTCCAAAGTGTTCCAAGGGTTCTAGGGCTCCAACAAAATCCGACCAAGGTAAGCATTTTTCTTGATGAAAGTTGGAAGCATTCTTGGGGAGTGTTGATGAAATTTGAGAATTAGGCTTGGAAATTTCAGTTTATGTACCTTAAATGTTCGAAAAAAGCCTAAGAGACTATTGTGTGTGGGACTTGGTTTTTCAAAGTGGGAAATCCTTGTTTGGGGGAGATGTAAGTTGTAGTAAAAAAAAAGAAAAATTGTAGTCGCCAATGATTCGACTCAAGTTTGGGGGAGAGTTTTACAGGTAGTTTGGTAATTGTCAGTGCTCAGGTGTCATTGTTTCTCTTGGTCTAAGTGTTATTGTTATGGCCCTGGGGAAGAAAAAGAAAACCACCGCCTCTGCGTTGACTTTGTCCTTTATGGTTAAGCACTCCTTTGTTAATAATGAGGCAGCAAAGAAGTTTAAATTATGGAATGATAAGAACAAGACGATTATCATGGAGTCTATTTTTCAACTAGATGAGGGGGATGGGTAGTTACTTGAGATGATCACCCAAAGGGGGTGGCAAAAACTATGTTAGGTTCCTACCACTGGAAACATTAGTGTGGTCCGGGAATTCTACGCCAATGCCCACGTGGAAAGGGATAACCAACAAGTCAATGTGATGACGGGTATTTCTACCAACAAATCAAGTACTTTTAAGCTTGAATAGTTGTAAGTTTTTAAGCATTTTTGTTAGTTTAATGTCTTTTGTGTGCTTTTTATAGGAATTATAAATAAATGCGAACTTGGATGATTTTATGAAAAAAAGAAGAATATTTGATCAACTTATGAATCAATGGCAAGGGGAGGCGAAATAGGATTTTAAGGCACAAAAGAGGAGGCTTTAGAATGCAAGAAAGCGGGCTGCAGCGCACCTTTTTTGGGCTACAACGCACAAAGGAAAGCAAAGAAGACCAGAGAGCAAGAAAGTATCAGGCTGCAGCACGCATGCATAGGCTACAGCGTGCATTCCAAATCCAAGACGCGTGCCTAAGCGCACAAATGCTCACGCTGCAGCGCGCGTTTAGAAAACCCAAGCGCCCAAAAGGGCACGCTGTAGCGCGCTTCTGGAAAACCCAAGCACCCAAAAGGGCACGCTGCAGCACGCATGCATAGGCTGCAGCGCACGTCTGAAGCCCTAGCTCTGAAACTGGGCAGTATAAAAGGAAATAGATGCCACTTGAGCCGAGGCCACCCAGAAATTGAAGAAAACATCAAAAGGAGGCCGAAAATCCTTCATCTTGGAGGTCCTTAGGAAGCTCTTCAATGGATTTTGGGTTTTATCTTCTCTCATCTATTTTTCCATGTTGAGCTAGACATTAGATCTAGGACTTGATGTAGTTTTATTTGAACTATGTTTCCAATATTTTGTTAATTGTTAATTTAATTTTGTTTTCAATTCATTTATCTTACTCTATGCTTAATACTGCTAATTTATTTGGCCAATGAGTTAGATGATTTTTAGATTGCGAATTTGATGCTCGGGAGAGATTGAGTTCTTTATCTAGATTTGAGAAACATAGTCTAGGTTGTTGTGAGACCGGGAGGAGATCAACGCTTAGATAATCAACTTAGGATTTAGGTCGCTGTGAGGCCGGGAGGCGATCAATATTTCTATTTTCTAATTCTAAAGGCGAAGCTTAATTTGTGTTTAAATATTCATTTCGAATAAGGATATTATTTTGGGTATTTAAATATAATCTCTTCTAAGGCACTCGGGAGAGGTTACGAGATGACATTAGAGCCTTGATTAATGAATTGAATGGAATTGATTAGCGATTACATAATAGGATGAACATAGGAATAATAAAGCGAAATCAAGTCCCTAGACCATTTGTGTATATATACTTTATTTTTATTCTTATATTTATTTTGTTTTTGTTCTTAATTATCATTTTATTAGGTTGCCTAGAAATTTAAGTTACGATAATTGTGGTATTTAATGGCAATTCTAAACTGAATCCCTGTGGAAATGATACTCACTCACCCTATACTCAAAACTTGACACCGTACGCTTGCGGAAATAAAATTTATAGAAGAAATTTTTACGTATCACAATGTCCACGGGGCCTCGGTGTCTTTCACTGCCGAGAAGATAAATTCTTTTTCCAAACTACCGAACATCACTGATGATGAGTACTATCGATTACTTGAGGAAGGGTCGGACTGTCAATAGATTTTGCATGAACTTGTCGCTCCTGGGTCGTATTGGGTTTATTCAACCAAGAATCCCAAGACTCCCCAAAATATTCCCAGTTCCTGCCTTAGTATCTATACGAAGATGTGGAGCTTATTCATCATGTCCACCTTGATGCCCTCCACTCAACCTTCTGAAATTCTGAGAGATCGAGTAGTACTCCTCTACTGCATCTACGCCGGGAAATCCATCAATGTGGGCTGACTCATTAAAGACAGTATCTTGTACATTACCCGTAGAACCACGACCGGTGGTCATAGGCACGCAAGTCTCACCACTAGGTTATGCATGGCCGCTAGTGTTCCAATTTCAGAGAACGAGCCCTGTTTACAATGTGGTACCCTTGACCATCGTAATGTCACGTGTACCACACAATGGTCCAGGGGTCAGCCTAATCTGACGGGGCTAGGCTGTTGGGAATGGTGTCCTAGAAGCATAAGATGTAATAGGATATTTATTATTTATTTAATAAAAGAGTTTATTCATCATTTTTATGTGTATATATTTGTGAATATTTTATGAATATCAATGAAAATTCCATGAATATTTATGGGACCCTAAACATTGTATATAAGTGTTATATACGAGAGGATAATGTTTAAGGATAATAATAAAAAATAATGTTCATAATGAATTTAATTAAAATTCAGAATCTTTAATTAAAATATTATTAATACATGTCATTCCCATTTAGAATGGAACGGTGTTATCCGCATTGTTAATATGACGAGATATTGAATGAGTGTATTTTCGCATAATGAGATTCTGTGGGACAGGGACACAGACATAATATGAATTTTTAATAATTTTCGTTAAGTATAGAAATTCTAATTGAGTCTACCGATGGTTATATATAGAATGATCTTAATCTTAAGTTCTTAACAGACTCCTATTTACGGATTTGTGTCTTTTGATTTACTCGGTACGGATTTTGAGATCCTGAATCTTATTCCTTGTATTTTGGAGACATGATGAAGTAGGTAGCAGGGAATATTATTACACGAGATGGAATCCATTCCTTCTTGAGAAATAAGTAGAGAAATAATTCTCTTGAGGGTTGATTCGGTACTTGGACTAGTAGGAGCTCTGATTCATGAATGTGTTTTATGAATCACTATCCATTAGAAAATCATTGGTTGATGACGGGTATTTCTACCAATAAATCAAGTACTTTTAAGCTTGAATATTTGTAAGTTTTCAAGCATTATTGTTAGTTTAATGTCTTTTGTATGCTTTTTATAGGAATTAGAAATAAATGCGAACAAAAAAAAGAGCCCGCGTGCCCAAATCAGTGAAGCTAGGTCAGAATGGGGGGCGCGCCCGCGCCCTGGCCACCAGGCGCGCGCCCGCATGCCCCACATCCAAACGCGTGCCCGCACACGTGCCCCACACCCAAGCATGCGCCCGCGTGCTGCAGCGCACCCAATGGGCGCTGTAGCATGCCCAAAAACCTGCCCCGCACGCTGCAGCGTGCCCAAAGGCGCTGCAGCGCGCCTCAGCCCACAACAACGCGATCCTTCTTCCAAAAACGCGTGTTGCAGTACATTTTCACGCAGGCTGTAGCGCGCGTATGAAGCCCTAGCTCCGAAACAGAGTAGTATAAATGGATAGAGATGCCACTTGAGAAAGAGGGCCCGGAAAACTGAAGAAAACATCAAAAGGAGGCCGAAATCCTTCATCTTGGAGGTCCTTGGAAGCACTTCAATGGATATTGGGTTTTATCTTCTTTCATCTATTTTTCCATGTTGAGCTAGACATTAAATCTAGGACTTGATGTAGATTTATTTGAACTATATTTTGACTATTTTGTTGATTGTTAATTTAATTTTGTTTTCAATTCTTTTATGTTTCTCTATGCTTAATGCTTCTAATTTATTTGGCCAACGAGTTAGATGATTTTTAGATTCTGAATTTGATGCTTGGGAGAGATTGAGTTCTTTATCTAGATTTGAGAAGCATAGTCTAGGTCGTTGTGAGACCGGGAGGAGATCAACGGTTAGATAATCAAATTAGGATTTAGGTCGTTGTGAGGCCGGGAGGCGATCAATATTCATATTTTCTAATTCTAAAGGTGAAGCTTAATTTGTGTTTAAGTATTCATTTCGAATAGGGATATTGTTTTGGGTATTTAAATATAATTCCTTGTGAGGCACTCGAGAGAGGTTGCAAGGTGACATTAGAGTCTTGATTAATGAATTGAATGGAATTGATTAGCGATTACATAATAGGATGAACAGAGGAATAATAAAACGAAATCAAGTCCCTAGACCATTTGTGTATAGATACTTTATTTTTATTTTTATATTTATTTTGTTTTTGTTCTTAATCATCATTTTATTAGGTTGCCTAGATAAAGTTAAGTTACAATAATCACGGTACTTAACGGCAATTCTAAACCCAATCCCTGTGGAGACGATACTCACTCACCTTATACTCAAAACTTGACACCGTACGCTTGCGAAAATTTATTATACAAAAAATATTAAGCATCAAGTTTTTGGTATCATTGCTGGGGATTGGCGTTTTAAATTGTTGTTAATATTTTGAGTACATAAATTGATTTTAATTTAGGCTTTCATTTCTCATTTTTAATCTTTTGTTTAATTTTTGTTTTCCTTTGTGTTATGAGGTACTTGGAGATGGTTGATCGATAAGTCCTCTTAAGATTTGCTCAACGAGACTCTTCACCATTTTTTAGTGCTTGGGAGAGATACAAGGAGCAGCTCATTCAGTTTCCCGACCATAGTTTCCCGAGGGAGGTGCAACAACAAATGTTCCTCGATGGGTTAGATGCCGCAACAAGAATGTGGGTGGAAAGAGGAAATGGTACCACCTCTTTTCCCCAACTATCCGCGGATGAAGCTTATTGGTGGTTGTAAGACATGGCCGATGTTAACTATCGGTATGGGAGGTATTCAACAAACCACCACGGTTTTGAGGATAGCTCCAACATTTCAGAGCCATGGCTTGACACCCCTCATCACCAAGCGGAGTCTTCTACCTCACTTGAAGACCTTGTCGCCCAATTTTTGGAGGAGACAAGACTCCGCATAGAGAAGTTAGAGAGAATGGAGGCGCTCGACCAAGTCATGAGGAAATGGAGACAAATCTAGCAGAGTTGTTTAGGTTGAAGCTATTTCCTGATGAATCTACTAACGCCATGAATAGAGAAACACAATAGGAGGAATGGGAGTTATTTGAAGATGACTCTTTGAGAGATGAGGAGACGTAAGAATTGGTTAGTGAGGAATTTCAAGAAGATGTCAATGAGTCTCAATCCCTCAAGATCCCCATTGTCGTGCCACCCCCGGTTGAGAAAGATCACATCATCTATGAAGACCCAATGTGTCTAGCAACTCCCCCACCATCTCGAGCGCCGTTCTTCCGCGCAAACCAAGCACATATGCCGGCGCCAAGTCGAGTTGAGCAAATGAGCCGAAAACCACCAAATCTTGCCAAGCTTGAGGGTGTAAAGAATCAAGACCCGTACGTTGTGTTGTATGACACGTACTATGGGCGAAAGCCACTCTTTGACGAGTTGGCTCGGTAGAGGAATAATTGAGCGTAAAGACGCAATTTATGGAGGAGAGCCCCGCCCCAACCCAAGTTAATGCCATCATGCCTGGTGCATCATCGCCAACCATACTAGGAGGCGAGATTGTCTCGCCTCCCCGGTATGTGTTCTTATTCCCTTGTTATTAATTTTAAAGATTGTTTGATCTTGAGTTTGGGGGTGAGACACTTTGTGGTTGATTTCAATGGATTTTGAGCATTACTTGTGAGTTGGTTGTTATGACTTGTCTCCATTGAGTTGTGTTCTTTTGGTCATGTTTTTACTCACTTTTTCTTTTAGGTTGTTTGAATAAATTGTGAGTTTTGTTGAGATGAAATGACTAGATAATAATGATGAGTATAATCACTTGATGCTTTCTTAGGTCTTTTGAAATGTAATTCATTGAGATTTCTGTGTGCTTGACTCCCATTGATTGAAATTCACTCTTGATTCTCTACTTTTGAGCACCATGAATCATATCACTTGATCTTTTGAGCATTTGGAGAACATTTATGTGCATTAGGTAGACTTTGATATCTCATGAACACTAGAACCCATTTGAGTGAAACTTGAGGCAAAATTGTTGGTTTAGTATCATTGGAGAGAAGATTAAGGCATTTTATTCGGATTGATTGGGCCTTTGAAGCTAACCTTTGAAAAGACATCATTTGTTTACCCCCTTTGAGCCATATTGCTTATTTTGTTCATCACTCATGTTTGTACATCCAAACCACCAAATGCGTTTTCACTTCCTAAACCCATCACTACTAGGCATGCTTGCATTAAACGCTAAGATTGAGTGCAAGTGTGTGTTATGTTTGGGAAATCATTAGTGGATTGGCTTGTGTTGTTTTTCAATAAAAAAAAAATGAAAAAAAGAGAAAAAAAAATAGTAAAGAAAAAAAAAGAGTTAATTGGATAAGGAATTGAGTTACCATTTCCATTTTCTTTACAACATTGGGGACAATGTTGATTTTGAGTTTGGGGGTGTGGTCTTTATATCTCAAATTTTTGTGGTTTTTATTTCTTTTTGGGTTCGATTAAAAGTGAATGTATGATGAAATGAAGAGTTGGTAAAATATATATATATATATATATATATATTTCTTCTTTTCTTGGAAATCATGTGAGATCCATGAGTTATGATACATGCCTAGGGTGATTTGACCCGAAAAATTCTAATCTCATCCACCTTTTACCCTAGCCATATATTACAACCCTCAAAAGTCCTTTTGATCTTCAATGACAAGTGAACCTTTATTAGTGGAGAGTGACACGAAAAATGGGCCTATGGTTGTTCTTATTAAGATATCACTCATAGTCTCCTTGGCACATTGGTCTATCTGGATTTTATTTGGTTGATTGAGATTGATTATGCACACTTACACTTTGAGAGTCTTGAGTGGAGTGAAATTGATGCTTGATGTTGAAATTCTAGATAATCTCAGTGTTTGCATTTCTTTTGAGCTTAGAGCATTATATGACTTTGGAGATACATGCACAGTTGTTGACTCGATACAAAACTCACATTTTTTTTTCATTTGTGTCTTAGTACTTGATTTGTGTTTTCTTTTTCTTTCTTTTCTTTTGCTTGAGGACAAGCAAATGTTTGAGTTTAGGGGTATTTGATGACAGGTATTTCTACCAACAAATCAAGTACTTTTAAGCTTGAATATTTGTAAGTTTTCAAGCATTAATGTTAGTTTAATGTCTTTTGTATGCTTTTTATAGGAATTAGAAATAAATGCGAACTTGGAAGATCTTGCCTGAAGAAAAGAGGAATATTTGCCCAACTTGTGAATCAGTGGCAAGAGGAGGCGAAAGAGGATTTTAAGGCACAAAAGAAGAGGCTTTGGAATGCAAGAAAGCGGGCTACAGCGTGCAAACGAAAACCAAGTCAGAATGGGGCGCGCCCGCGCCCTGGCCCCCTACGCGCTCGCGTCCTAGGCCCCTGCACGCCTGCGCCCTGGCCCCCTGTGCGCCCTACGCCCAATGGGCGCTGCAGCGCGCCCAAAGACATGCCCCGCGCGCTGTAGTGCACCCAAAGGCGCTGCAGCGCGCTTCAGCCCACATCTTGGAGATCCTTACACCAAAAACACACGCTGCAGCGTGTTTTCACGCAGGCTGTAGCGCGCGTATGAAGCCCTAGCTCCGAAACTGAGTAGTATAAAAGGAAAGAGATGCGACTTGAGAAAGAGGGCCCCAAAAACTGAAGAAAACATCGAAAGGAGGCCGAAATCCTTCATCTTGGAGGTCCTTGGAAGCTCTTCAATGCATATTGGGTGTTATCTTCTTTCATCTATTTTTCCATGTTGAGCTAGACATTAAATCTAGGACTTGATGTAGTTTTATTTGAACTATGTTTTGAATATTTTGTTGATTGTTAATTTCATTTCATTTTCAATTCATTTATGTTTCTCTATGCTTAATGCTTCTAATTTATTTGGCCAACGAGTTAGATGATTTTTAGATTGCGAATTTGATGCTTGGGAGAGATTGAGTTCTTTATCTAGATTTGAGAAGCATAGTCTAGGTCATTGTGAGACCGGGAGGAGATCAACGGTTAGACAATCAAATTAGGATTTAGGTCGTTGTGAGGCCGGGAGGCGATCAATATTCCTATTTTCTAATTCTAAAGGCGAAGATTAATTTGTGTTTAAATATTCATTTTGAATAGGGATATTGTTTTGGGTATTTAATTATAGTTCCTTGTGAGGCACTCGAGAGAGGTTACGAGGTGACATTAGAGCCTTGATTAATGAATTGAACAGAATTGATTAGCGATTACATAATAGGATGAACATAGGAATAATAAAGCGAAATCAAGTTCCTAGACCATTTGTGTATAGATCATTTATTTTTATTTTTATATTTATTTTGTTTTTGTTCTTAATTATCATCTTATTAGGTTGCCTAGATAAAGTTAAGTTACAATAATCGCGGTACTTAATGGTAATTCTAAACCCAATCCCTGTGGAGACGATACTCACTCACCCTATACTTAAAACTTGACACCATACGCTTGTAGAATTTATTATATACAAAAATCTTATGCATCAAGTTTTTGGCGCCGTTGTAGTATAGTGGTGAGTATTCCCGCCTGTCACGCGGGTGACCCGGATTCGATCCCCGGCAACGGTGCCAAAAACTTAATGCTTAATATTCTTTGTATAATAAATTTCCGCAAGCGTATGGTGTCAAGTTTTGAGTATAAGGTGAGTGAGTATCATCTCCACAGGGATTAGGTTTAGAATTGCTGTTAAGTACTGCGATTATTGTAACTTAACTTTATCTAGGCAACCTAATAAAATGATGATTGAGAACAAAAAAAAATAAATATAAAAATAAAAATAAAGTATCTATACACAAATGGTCTAGGGACTTAATTTCACTTTATTATTCCTATGTTCATCCTATTATGTAATCGCTAATCAATTTCGTTCAATTCATTAATCAAGACTCTAATGTCACCTCGTAACCTCTCTCGAGTGCCTCACAAGGAACTATATTTAAATACCCAAAACAATATCCCTATTCGAAATGAATATTCAAACACAAATTAAGCTTTGCCTTTAGAATTAGAAAATAGGAATATTGATCTCCTCCCGGTCTCACAACGACCTAGACTATGCTTCTCAAATCTAGATAAAGAACTCAATCTCTCCCAAGCATCAAATTCACAATCTAAAAATCATCTAACTCGTTGGCCAAATAAATTAGAAGCATTAAGCATAGAGAAACATAAATGAATTGAAAATTAAATGAAATTAACAATCAACAAAATATTCAAAACATAGTTCAAATAAAACTACATCAAGTCCTAGATTTAATGTCTAGCTCAACATGGAAAAATAGATGAAAGAAGATAACACCCAATATCCATTGAAGAGCTTCCAAGGACCTCCAAGATGAAGGATTTCGGCCTCCTTTTGATGTTTTCTTCAGTTTTTGAGGCCCTCTTTCTAAAGTGGCATCTATTTTCTTTTACACTACTTAGTTTCAGAGCTAGAGCTTCATACGCGCGCTACAGCCTGCGTGAAAACGCACTACAGCATGTGTTTTTGGGCGCGCTACAGTGCGCGGGGCATGTCTTTGGGCGCGCTGTAGCACGCGGGTCTGCTTCGGGGTGCGCGGGCATGCGCCTGGGTGTGGGGCACGCGCCTGGTGGCCAGGAAGTGGGCGCGCAGGGGGCCAGGGTGCGGGCACGCGCCCTATTCTGACTTGGCTTTCCTTTGTGCGCTGTAGCCTGCTTTCTTGTATTCCAAAGCCTCTTCTTTTGTGCCTTAAAATCCTCTTTCACCTCCTTTTGCCTTTGATTCACAAGTTGGGCAAATATTGTTCTTTCTTCATACAAAATCAACCAAGTTTGCATTTATTTCTAATTCCTATAAATAGCATACAAAAGACATTAAACTAACAATAATGCTTGAAAACTTACAAATATTCAAGCTTAAAAGTACTTGATTTGTTGGTAGAAATACCCGTCATCAAATACCCCCAAACTCAAACATTTGCTTGTCCTCAAGCAAAAGAAAAGAAAGAAAAAGAAAACACAAATCAAGTACTAAGACACAAATGAAAAAAAATGTGAGTTTTGTATTGAGTCAACAACTGTGCATGTATCTCCAAAGCCACATAATGCTCTAAGCTCAAAAGAAATGTAAACACTGAGATTATCTAGAATTTCAACATCAAGCATCAATTTCACTCCACTCAAGACTCTCAAAGTGTAAGTGTGCACAATCAATCTCAATCAACCAAATAAAATCCGGATAGACCTATGTGCCAAGGAGACTATGAGTGATATCTTAATAAGAACTACCATAGGCCCATTTTTCGTGTCACTCTCCACTAATAAAGGTTCACTTGTCATTGAAGATCAAAAGGACTTTTGAGGGTTGTAATGTATGGCTAGGGTAAAAGGTGGATGATATTAGAATTTTTTAGGCTCAAATCACCCTAGGCATGTATCACAACTCATGGATCTCACATGATTTCCAAGAAAAGAAAAAAAAATAGTTTACCAATGGTACTCAAGGATAAAGATTTAATTAGAGAGGTTAACGGATTTTACCTAGCTCTAATTATGAATTATTTATGGAGGTTTGATCTATATGCAGTGACTATATCAAATGGACACTTCACAGTTTAGAAGTAATTTATGTCTATAATTTCGAGAGTGCAATTCCATGTTTATAGTGGAGTAACTATTGGAATTAATAGAATTAATTAATTAATTAAAGTGTTCAATTAATTATTAATTTTATTGGAGCTCGGGATTATAGGTCTATTAGTCCCCGAGTCGTCCTAGTAATTCTACGAGACACAAAGGGTAAAATGGAAATTTTAGAATTACAGAATTCTAAAATTAAACACTCGATAATAATTAATTGGGAATTAATTATTATTTAAATAATGTGATTATTTAAATTTAAATTTGAACACATCTAGATTTATCCATTTAAACTTATTTGATAAGTTGTTCAATTTAGAATTCAAATTAATTTAAGTTTGACTTGAATTGGAATTTGAATTTGAGTCAAAATTGGACTACATGATAAATGATGATTTTCTCTTCCTTCCCTATCTACAAATTGGCGCCACATAGGGATGAGAATCCCCTACAATGGCCGGCCATAATTGATAAAGAAAAAGAGGAGATTTTGTTCCAAATTCAAATAGGAGATAATTAACAAGCTTTATCTTGGAGATAGAGATTGGATTCCTTCTAGAAGTTTGACTTCTACTCTAAAAATAAGAGAATGATAGAAAATTGTGCGAGACAATTTTTGAAACAATTTTTTGCCCTAATTTTAGAGGGTGGCCGAAATTCTCATAGAGTGAGAGGGAAAATTTTTTCTCTAAAAATTTCACATCGTGCATGCGTTGGTGTGTGTGGAAATTTGAGTGTTTATTCTAAACCGTTTTGTCTAAGGTGTGCCCACACACACGTCTTCATGGATTCTAGAAATTGACGTGGAAGACATTGGTTTTCTAAACACAAACCTTTGGAGCAAGGATTGTTCGAGGTCATAGAACTCAAGTTATCATCCTAATCGGCCACTGCGTATTTTTCCTAATTGAGTTCTTAATAAATAAATTAATGTGATTAATTTATTCGTGCATAAATTAATATAATCTATAGAGTATCTCAAAAGTTTTGTGAAAATTTTTGTTATACACAATCCGCCTCCCCCCACGCTTCCGCTTCCGAATTTGATTCGGTTCATTATTAGGGATCCAACCAATCCTCCACCACCACCTGTGCGCCCCAGACACCGTCTTCCTCCTCCCAAAAGTGACATTGATCAGTTCAATCACGAGTCTAGAGTACATGAGCGTATGGAGGCGCGGACACTGGCACGCCATCCCCGTCCTATGGCATTCTTCTCTTTGGGTATAGATGGCACCAGCTACAACCTCGACGATATCGATGAGTTACTTGTTCAACGGGGTATCCGGATGTCCAATCTTCAGCTTGAGCAGTAGCGTATCCATCGCCACATCACGGATATACAGGAGTGTCAGCATCGCTTGGCGCATTATACGGTAGATTATTTTGGAGCATGGCCCCAACATTTTGGCTTCAGTAACTATCCGCCCTTCCCCGACGTTCTTCGACAGCCATATCAGTCACTGGGAACCTCAGATGGCGAGCCCGATGGTGGAATTGATGATGCTGGAGAAGGTATGGACGATAACACTTAGACCGGCTGGGAGGTATTGTTTTTCCTCTTCCCTTTAAGTTTTTACGCCAAACAATGGGGACACTGTTCCTTTTAAGTTTGGGGGCGAATATCATTTTCATTTCTTTCATTTTCTTCTTTACCTTTTGATGTTCTTTTTGTAGGGTA
The DNA here is from genome assembly GCF_000414095.1 of Morus notabilis. Lineage (NCBI taxonomy): Eukaryota > Viridiplantae > Streptophyta > Magnoliopsida > Rosales > Moraceae > Morus > Morus notabilis. Next base: position 1,007,997 of record NW_010361196.1, on the reverse strand, counting down.
GTTAGGTTTCAATTTATTTTGATATTTTGATGTGTTATTTATCTTGGCATTTGTAACGAACTGAGTGATGTATTATATATGACTTTGGGCTTCGATGATGACTTCATACTAAGCCCTCTTCTTTCATTCGGTATGTGTCTCTATATCTTTGACTATGTGCTTGATCTATCATGCTTGCTTTTGATGTTGTTATCTCTATTTCTGAGCACATGTCTATATGCTTTTCTTTATACATTGTGTGGCTTTGTGTGCAATTTTGAGACTTTTTATCGCAATGAGAACGCTAGAACTTACCTGAAAGACTTGTCGAGGTGAAATCCTAGGTCTTTGTTGTGTTGATAGGATAGAGGCGCTCTTTGAACCATTTGAGCCAAAAAGCTAACCTGAGCAATATGTTATCCTTAGGGTCCCTCTTTGAGGTAAAAAAACGTATTCATTTGTCTTACCACCTGAGAACCTGAGCCTTGCAATGCATCATACATCACCTTCACCCACTCACCTTAGCATCGCACGTGTTTCCTTCACCGAGCGTCGAACGCCTAGCCAGTGAGAGTTGTATAGTGAGGAGTTTTCTGAGACTGTCCTTGAGCCTTTCCATTCATTCCTTGCCGTTATAAATGCCAATTTAATTTCAAAAAAAAAGAAAGAGAAGTAATAATAAAATGCCAATATATATATATATAAGGTATTAAAAAAAGGTCAAGTTTGGGGATCGATCATAGTGGGGGATTGTGTTTGTGGACACTACATTCGAGGGTACAGAGGCGAATTTAGAAGTAAAGGGCGTTGGTTTATGTTCGGTGAACGGAAGAGTCTATTGCCACCGTGCTTGTCTAGGGTGAGTTTTTTTTTTTTTTGGCGATTCTCATCTACCCTTAACCCTAGCCTAACGTTACAAGCCGAGTAAAGTCCTCTTGATCTCCATGACATTTGACATATATTAGTGGAGATGAGTCAGACGGGTGAGCCTATGGTTGTTCTGTTTTTCATGTTTATCTTGTAATTTGTCTTGATACACATAAGTCACAATTGTGTTTAGGTTTGGTGGAGTTGATTTGCATAAACTTACACAAAGATGATAGTGTCAGAAGTTGAGTATTGGTAGGTTAAAATTCTAGTCCTTTTCCAGATTCACCTGTCGGGTGGGTGCAGAGGTGTTTGGTAATTTGAGATTATATGCGTGAGGTCTATGTTTACACTCTCAGTCGGTTCACCTCTATTTCTTTTGTTTTGTTTTTAGTTCGTTATTTTAGGTTGTGTTGTTTTGTGTTCATTTGTCAATTTCCCATTTTGTGTTTTTTTTATGTTAGGCTTTTCTGTTTGAGGACAAGCTGTCGTTCAAGTTTGGGGGTGTGATGAGTGTGTAATTTATGCACTCATTTGTTACTACTTTAGCTAGTTTCGGCGTGTTTTTCCTCAAGTTTGTATGTGGATTTGACGATTTTCCCTTGACTGTGCAGGAATCGGTGAAATCGCTGAGTTTTGAGGCATTTTGGATCAAAAAGACAGAGAATGAGGCAATACGGCGCCTACAGATGGCGACGCAACACGAAAAGGAGCAAAATTAAGCAAACCTATATGAAGGAACATCGAGAGATGTGATATGTCGCTTCTTTTGTGGTGATATGTCATTGCTACCAGGCGATATGTCGCCTGAGTTACCCATTTTTATTAGAAACACGCGTTTTGGCCCAGTCTGCTGCGCCGATTTTTATGGAAAGTCAGAACTGGCTTCTTTTGGACATGTTGGACGTCGAATATAAGGAAGGTGACCGAAAACTGAATGGGGGGAGGAAGAAAATTGAATTGCGAAGCAAGAAAAACTGCATTGCAAAGGAAGAAAAATTGAATTGGAGAGGATTCCAGAGGGAAATTGGAGTGGTTCTTCAAGAATTTCAAGCGTTCTTCGTTCTCTTCTTTTCTTTCTTCTTGTATTTTTCTAGATTTTGAATATTATTTTGAGATTGTGATCCACATGATGTGTGGCTAATTTTCTTAATTGTTAGGGTTTAGATGAATCTCTATTTGTTATTATTGTTTCTACATTTTAATGTGCATTTAATTAAAGTTCTTCATTTCTTTCGTGCTCTATTTTGATTTGTTGCTGCCAAATTTATGATTTATATATTGCTATGCTTTGTGAGATTGTAAATTGGGTAAATTTAGATTGTGAGGATTAATACTCGAGAGGGGAACGTTCAAGCAATCCAGAAACAGGTAGAATAACTTAGGTCGGTGGGAGGTCGGGAGATAAACATTGACTAGCTAGCCGAGACAATTTTAGGTTGTGAAATTCCAAGAATTGTTTCTAGAGTGGAACTTAATGAAGGTAGGGGTGAATAGTTGTATAGAGATATAGGCTTGATATCACCTACACATTCTTTATATGGCACTCGAGATAGGGTATAAGGATACACATCACTTTAGGTTCTTGAGAACCTTGAGCTAGGTTAGGCACATTACTACGGAGAAACATAATTGTAACAAAGTGAAGTCGAGACACGAGCATTGCCATCATATTGATTTTTCATTTTAATTTCAGTGCTTGTTATTCATGATTGTTATCTTTTCTTTTAATTTAGTTTTCCTTTATTTTAATTTTTCTTTGAGTTTATCACAATAGTTAGTTTACATTGTTAACGTCAATCCTCGTGGGACGATATTGGTCTTCGGACCACTTTATTACTTGTATGACTTGTACACTTGCAAGCATAGTCAAATTTTTACAACAGACATCACCTGTAAGCTTCTCCTTCAAGTTCGCCACTCGCTCCATAATGGCCTTGGTTTCCTCCCTAGAGATTATAGTGCCGACTGCTTTTGAAGCCTCGGCTCTACGGGCAATTAGCCTATTTCTGAGGTCTCTCTCCCTTTGCACTGACCCAAAGTCTTCTTGGGCATGATTACCCTAGTTTCTTCTAGGTAGTGCCTTTGGGGGTTGTCCTAACCCGCTTGCTGCTTCCCTTTCTTGGGCTCGTCTCCTGGCGGCTCCTTGTCTGCTTCCCAACAATTTGGACGGTCGAGGCCTGAGGTTATTACCCCTCATGTTCTCACTCTCCCTGATCCTTTCCAAGGCACTGCGTTGGTCACCTGTAGCCTGGCTCCCAGTAGCGGTAGCTCTCGGTGGACTTAGGGGGCATCCTCTAGAGGAGGAATGGAGTTTCTCCCGTCTATTCACTCTATGGTGGCCACTAGGTGGTGAACCATGTCTGTCAGGGCATTTAGTAATGCTTGCATCTGTGGTGTTAGAGCTTCTTCGGTCTTCGCTGTGGTGGGGTTTTCATTCCTTCCTTTGTTTGCTTGATTGGTCTGGAGCACGACGTTCTCATCAGTTTGGCTGCCTTGGTTCGCAGTGCTGCTCCTCATTGTTCTGGGCGGCATGATTCTTGATTGGATCTTTCTCACTGGAATTCTTCACATTAACTAGGGATTCTAGGTTTAGTCCCCAACAGAGTCGCCAATTGTTGATAGTGAAAATTCATCAACTGGATCAATTTTGGTTTAGAAGTGATTAACGTGATTTTGATGGCTTAGTTATGCTTTGACGAGATTTTTTAAGACAATCAAGAAGAAAGAACGCCAAGATTTATAGTGGTTCACTCTTTTGTTCAAGAGTTGCGTCCACTATGAGGATGAGAAAATTTTTATTATGTTCTGAGTATCCAAAATTACAGAATGAGAGCCCGCTCGGCTTGCCATTTTTTCACGCTTATATTTACTCTATCCTCCCTCAACCTCTGCCATTTCCATCATTACATTCTATCACTTTGTCTCCATATTTTTGGATGTAATCCTCAATGGGTGGGGTTTCTGCCAGTCAACAGTGGCTTTTTACCTGTTGCCCTACCAACTTTGCTTACTTACAAGGCACGTAAGATATCCAGCAGGTTAAGTTTCTGTTCAGGCTGCGTGCAATCGGCTCCTCAGGTGCTTATCAAGCCATCTCCACCTACGTCTACTTGGAGCGGTCGACCCCTTGCTTGTCTTGACTCATCCGTATGGTCGACCTCTTATGGGGGTGTTGACATGAATACCTCTGGCTATGCCACGTGGCGCTCATCTAGTGCACGATGTAGGGTTCGAGATTTTATCCTACAACACTATTCATAGAATATTTCCCTACAATATCTATAATTATGAGAGTGCAATTCTAAATTTATAGTGGAGTAACTATTAGAATTAATAGAATTAAGTAATTAATTAATTAATTAATTAAAGAGTTTATTAATTATTAATTTTATTGGAGCTCTGAATTATAGGTCTATGAGTCCCTGCGTTGTCCTTGTAATTCTACAAGACGCTAAGGGCAAAATAGGAATTTTAGAATTATAGATTTCTAAAATAAAACACTCAAGGATAATTAATTGAGAATTAATTATAAATTAAATAATGTGATTATTTAAATTTAAATTTGAATTTTGAAACACACATGTGAAGGTATTCACATGGTGTGAACTCACAACACAGTGTAAATCCCTTTTGAGATACAAATTGCTTGCTTTCGAAAGTTATCCAATTAACTTATTTGATAAGTTGTTCAATTTAAAATTCAAATTAATTTAAGTTTGACTTAAATTGGAATTTGAATCTAAGTTAAAATTGGACTGCATGAAAAATGTAAATTTTTGCCCTATTCTTTACCTACAAAATTGTGCCTGCCACAGGGAGGAATTCCCCTGCGGTGGCCGGCCATATAGGACAAGGGAGAGAGTGGATTATGTTTCAAAAAATCAAATTTAAAGTTAGAGATAATTATCAAGCTCTATCTTACAGATAAAGATAAGACTCCTTCAAGGAGTCTGACAACTACTCTATAAAATAGAAGATTTTTGCTCTCTCCTAGCATTAGTGGCCAGTTTCTATAGAGTGTGGGAAGAAAAAGTTTTATCCAAAACTTCCACGTCGTGCATGTGATGGTGCTCGTGGAAACCTTGAATGTTTATTTGCTAATGGATAACTCTATAAAATAGAGTTATTTTACCATTCTTTTGTGCACTTAAATTAGCTATGTTCTTTAGAATTTTTATTTATTTTATATTATTTTTAATCAAGTTAAGTTAACTTAGTGATATAGTCATTTTACTTTATTTTTATGAAAGTTTATCCTCGTCTCGGTTGTGTAGGATAGAAGAGGCGGATTTGAATTTCAAAAGAAAAAAACAATAAAAGAGATAAACACAAGATCATGGAGGACCGAGATGTGTGGCTTCTGAAGCTCTATCCCTTGGTTTTAGGGAATAACAGGGTGGCTGGTAGATGAGGCAAGTGAGATTACGAGAAGGAGTTTACGCAAGAGAAAGGAGGATCAGACGAGGCAAGGGGGCAGCGAACGGCAGGAGGTGCTCACAGACAAAGAAGAAAAATAAGATTTTTGCACAGATTAATTGGGGGCATTGAAGAGTTGGAGCGCATCATCAGTATTTCTAGAATCAATTTCTTCTTTCATCTCCTTAAAGCTTTTGCAGATGAATCCTTCTATTTTTCGGATGAGTTTTAATAGTTTGGTCATGGGCTAATCTCTTTTGCCTGGAATTGTAATGGAACTCAACAGATAGTTTTAGTTACTTTCACATTTTTTCTCATTCATGATTAATGAAATTCAGTTGTTTATTCTATCTTATCTTTATTGCTTCTAATTGTTTTGCCAACGGTTAGATTGATTCTGGAAAATCTCAATTTGCTTGAAAAAGTTGATTTTGCGTTTAGCCCTGGATAGAATAGCATATGATCTTTTATCAGTCTATCAGAATTGATTAGATTTGTGTGTGAGATAGAAATATACTTCCATGCCATATGCAATCAATTTGGGATTTGTGTTTACTGAATCTATTTTAACTTAATTCTCATAGAAATATAGTGAATAAATTGAAATAGGTATGTTTATGGGATATCAAAAGAGTCACTTAAATAAAACTAGGGATCTTGATTAGCAACTGGGTTTTATTAATCAGAATGAGGAAGGGTGAGATTGCTTAAATGAAAGTGTTGAGGGAAATTGTAATTCTAGGTTGTCTTGCTTGATTAAATCATTAATCTTTTTGCTCATTATTTTATTTTCTTTAGTTTACATTTATTCAAATTGTTTCGTTTATTGAATAAGATTAAGTTGTTTAATTTTAGTACTTAACGGCTTTTAATTTTAATTCCTCGTGGGATCGATACTCTATGCACTCCATATTACTTGTTTGCGATACGTATACTTGCGTTATAAAATCAGCAACACTGATGCTCTAGGAGGTATATTTAATGCTTGTAAGAACTTAAACCAATCTTCTTGTCTTTGGTTACTATCTTGAATCCATTCAAGACTATCTCTAATTCTTTTAATGTGATTACCCATTTCTTTTAAACCGGACTTAACTATTAAATTAATTACGTGACATGCACAACGTTGGTGGAAAATAGTACCATCACCGAATAAACTAAAATCATTTTCAAAGAACTCAATTGCTTTTGTATTGGCACTAGCATTATCTAATGTTATAGCCATTACTTTATCTCTTAATCTAAATTTATCATTTACATTTAAAATTGTATTATATATTAAATCTACGCTATGTGATCCTAGAACACATTTAAAATCTAATATTTTTTTATCTAAATCAAATCCTTTAAAGTAATGTCCGGTTATAGCTAAATAATCTTTATTGCCAACGGCATACCAAATATCTGCCATTATCGCAACGCGCCCGCTAGTCGAATGTAAAAGGTTTATTAATGCTTCTTTTTCTTTTTTAAATAATTTTAATAAATATTTCCTAAGAGTAGTTTTTGAAGTGAACTGTGCATTAGGATTATGTACAACCTTAATATATCGTTGCTAATTAGGATGCTCTACAAAACTAAGTGGTTGATCTAAAGCAGCTATCATTCGCGCAACTTCCATACGATCTACTTACGGATCGTATTTTCAAGTGGTTAGACCACCGGTTGCACGATTAAAAGATAATTGTGTTTGGCGGAGTTCGGGTCCGCCGGATTGGCTAAGCTTTTGAGGGCACTTTTTAAAGTGTCTTCTCAAGTGTGTGGTGCTGTGAATAGTATCACCTTGTAATTTAGACAAACAATATTTACACTGAGCTATATGTTTAGTGTTACTTTCATTGTCGATCTCCTCAATTGGGTAGAAGTGATCCCAAACTGTCGAGGTGCACTTGCATTTCCTCCTGGATGTTGCAACACTTGCAGACGCAGACGCAGTCATACTTGCACTTGCTGCTTCTCCAGGCCCACTACCATTGCGACCACGACCTCCAGTACGTCCACCAGGACTCGGATTAGTACATTCCTACGTAACAAATTCATTAGTAGGAAATTGGTCTTCTTCCACGCTGGGGCGCGCTCTGGCCACGCGCTGGGGCGCGCTCTGGCCGTGCGCTGCTGGGCCGCGCCCTTTGGGCGATTTTTAGAAATTTTCTAGGCGGTTTTTGGGCATCTTCAAAGGCCTCAAACTTGATCTTCAAGGCTCCTTTTGATTCAAAATCACAACCCTAATTCTACCCAAAACCTAGAATTACAATAATTCTAATCCCGAATCAAATTACAAATAATTTATCAATGAATGAATATAACCGATCATTGGAACCATATAATTAACAACCAAATCCACCATCCATACATTCATCAACATGAATTAAAATAAACATCCATAAATGCAAGTGCCTACCCATCACATACATACATAATTAAATATCACATATTTAATATATTAATTTTGATGATCAAATAATCAAAGAATAAATTAATATCGTCTATAGACCGCTCTGATACCAATTATTGGCAACCGAATCGAATTCAGATGCGGAAGTGTGGCGGGGAGGCGGATCGTGTATAACAAAAATTTTCATAAAACTTTTGAGATACTCTATAGATTATATTAATTTAGGCATGAATAAATTAATCACATTAATTTATATATCAAGAACTCAATCAGGAAAAATACCTGGAGGCCGACTCGGATGATAACTTGAATTCTTTGACCTCGAACAATCCTTGCTCCAAGTTTTGTGTTTAGAAAACCAAAGTCTTCCACGTCAATTCCTTGATTCCACGTAGACGTGTGTGTGGGCACACTCGAGACTAAAACAGGTTTAATTAAACACTCAAATTTTCCACAAATACCAACGCATGCACGATGTGGAATTTTTGGGAGAAAAATTTACCTTTTCTTGCTCTAGGGAATTTTGGCCAGCCCCTTAAAGTCTAGGTCAAAAAAATTTCATCTCGCGCAATTTTTCATCATCCCTTATTTATAGAGTAGAAGTCCAACTTCTAGAAGGAAACAAATCTCCCTCTCCTATTTGAATTTTGAACAAAAAATTCTCCTCTATCCTTCTCTTGTGGCTGGCCATGCTAGGGATTCCTATCCTTGTGTGTGGCGCCAATTTGAGATAGGAAAGGAAGAGAAAATCATCCTTTATCCTGTAGTCCAATTTTAATTCAAATTCAAATTCGAATTTAAGTCAAACTTAAATTAATTTGAATTCTAAATTGAACAACTTATCAAATAAGTTTAAAAGGATAAATTTAAATTATGTTCATGATTCAAATTCAAATTTAAATAATCACATTATTTAAATAATAATTAATTCTCAATTAATTATTTTTCGAGTATTTAATTTTTAGAATTCCATAATTCTAAAGTTTCTATTTTGTCCTTTGTGTCTGGTAGAATTACAAGGACGACGCGGGGACTAATGGACCGATAATCCCGAGCTCTAATAAAATTAATAATTAATTAAACACTTTAATTAATTAATTAATTCTATTAATTCCAATAGTTACTCCACTATAAACTTGGAATTGAACTCTCGAAATTATAGACATTAATTACTTCTAAACTGTGAAGTGTCCATTTGATATAGTCATTGCATATAGATCAATCCTCCATAAATAATTCATAATTAGTGTCAGGTAGAATCCGTTAACCTCTCTAATTATATCTTCATCCTTGAGTATCATTGATTCTCTAATGGATAGTGATTCATAAAACACATTCATGAACGAGAGCGCACTTACTAATCCAAGTCCCGAATCAACACTCAAGAGAATTATTTATCTACTTCATTCTCAAGAAGGAATGGATTCCATCTCGTATAATAACATTCCCGGCTACCTATTTCATCATGTCTCCAAAATACAAGGAATAGGATTCAGGGTCTCAGAATCCGTACCGAGTAAATAAAAAAACACAAATCCATAAATAGGAGTTTGTTAAGAACTCAGGATTAAAATCATTCTATATATGACCTTCAGTATACTCAATTAGAATTTCTATGCTTAACAAAAATTATTAGAAATTCATATTGTGTTTATGTCCCTGTTCCACACAATCTCATTATGCGAAATACACTCATTCATTATGTCACCATATTAACAGTGCGAATAGCATCGTTCCATTCTAAATGGGAATGACATGTATTAATAATGTTTTAATTAAAGATTCTGAACTTTAATTAAATTCATTATGAACATGATTTTTTATTATTATCCTTAAACATTATCCTCTCGTATATAACACTTATATACAATGCTTAAGGTTGTATGAATAATCACAGAATTTTCATTTGATATTCATAAAATATTCATAAATATATGCACATAAAATGATGAATAAACTCTTTTATTAATTAAATAATAAATATCCTATTACATGTCATTCTTCTAGGACACTATTCCCAACAATCTCCCACTTGTCCTAAAGCAGGTGTGTCGTGTCTCTAATCCCAAATCCATCTAAGTGCCGATCAAATACATTCAATGGAAATGTTTTGGTGAACGGGTCAGCGAGGTTGTTCTCTGACATGATCTTCAGAACCGCTACATCGCCTCTATCCACAATGTCTCTGATTAGGTGATATTTACTTTCTATATGTTTCGCACTCTTATGGCTTCTAGGTTCCTTTGAATTAGCCACCGCTCCCCTGTTGCCACAATAGAGCTTAATTGGCTTATCCATATCTGGAACAACTTCCAGATCAGTTAAGAACTTCCTAAGCCATGTAGCTTCTTTTGCGGCTTCATAATCTGCAACATATTCAGCTTCCATGGTAGAGTCAGCAACACACTTTTACTTTATACTTCTCCATACCACGGCTTCTCCATTAAGAGTGAACACAGATCCAGATGTCGACCATCGACTATCTCTATCCGATTGAAAATCAGAATCCGTTTATCCGGTGAGAGACAGATCTTCTCCGGACTATACCAACATATAGTTTCTCGTTCTCCTAAGATACTTGAGAATACACTTTACTGTAACCCAATGATCTAATTCTGGGTTGGACTAGTAGCGACTAACCACTCCCACTGCATATTAGATATCTGGTCTTGTACACAACATGACATACATAATGCTTCCCACGGCCGAAGCATAGGGATACCGTCTCATATCTTCTTCCTGTTGTGGAGTCTTTGGACATTGCTCCTTAGAAAGATGAATACCATGCCTAGAAGGCAAATTCCCTTTCTTGGAGTTTTGCATCAGTACCTAGACAACACTTTGTCTATTTAAGATGCCTGTGACAACGCCAAGAGCTTTTTCTTGCGATCTCGAATAATCTTAATCCCAAGAACATAGCTTGCCTCTCCCAAATCTTTCATTTAGAATTGGTTGGCTAACCACTCCTTTACATCTGTCATCAATCCCACATCATTCCCAATGAGTAGGATGTCATCAACGTAAAGAATTAAGAAGACCACTTTCTCTTCTTTCTTGTACTTGTAGACGCATGGTTCATCAATGTTTTGATCAAATTCATAAGACTTTATAGCCTCATCAAACCTAATGTTCCATGATCTAGAAGCCTGCTTCAGTCCATAAATGGACCTCTACATTTGCAGACTTTCTGCTTTTGGCCTTCCTCTATGTAACCCTCTAGCTGATCCATATAGATGGTTTCCTCAAGATAGCCATTCAAAGAAGCTGTCTTGACATCCATCTACCATATCTCATAGTCAAAATATGTTGCAATGGCCAGAGTATCCGGATGGACTTAAGCATAGCTACTGGCGAGAAAGTTTCCTCATAGTCAACTCCCTCTTTTTGGGTATAACCCTTAGCCACTAGCCTTGCTTTATAAGTCTCTACTTTTCCATCTACTCCTCTCTTTCTCTTGTAGATACACTTGCATCCAATGGGTTTTACCCCTTCAGGTAGATCTACAAGTTGCCAGACCGAGTTAGAGTACATAGACTCCATCTCGAGTTTCATAGCTGCTTACCATTCTTCCTTATCAGAATCATCCATCGCATCCTTAAAGGTCGATGGATCCTCCTTACCATCATCAGCAGTGACGATTTGGGCTTCCCCGTATACCAGTCGGGTAACCTGCTTACCCTCCCACTACGACGAGGTGCC
>NW_010361196.1:995365-996597 GCF_000414095.1 Morus notabilis | reverse complement strand
TTGTCGGTTGTGGTCTGATCTCATCGAAAAGTAACTCTTCCAATACTATTTTACTTCTGGGCTTAAAATCTATCATATAGTCATGCTCCAGAAAAGTGGCATTTGTCGATACAAACACCTTTTGATCTGCTTGACTATAAAACAGTCCTCCTCTTGTCCCTTGTGGTTATCCCACGAAGATGCATACTTCTGACCTTGGTTCCAACTTTCCGGTCTTTTGCCTTAGCACGTGTGCTGGACATCCCCATATGCGAATATGTTTTAAACTAGGTTTTTGACCATTCCACAACTCTAGGGGTGTCTTAGGTACAGACTTAGATGAAACTAAATTTAGAATATACATAGTAGTTTTTAGGGCATAACCCCAAAAAGAAGTAGGCAGTGAAGAATAACTCAACATTGATCTTATCATGTCGAGCAAAGTCTGATTTCTTCTTTCGGCTACACCATTCTGTTGTGGTGTACCGGATGCAGTCAATTGGGATACTACACATTCTTCAATCAAGAAATCCCAGAGCTCTTAGTCCATGTACTCACCCCCTCGATCTGATCGAAGTGTCTTGATTGGTTTACCTAATTATTTTTCAACTTCTGCTCGGAATTCTCTAAACTTTCCAAAAGTTTTGGATTTCTGTTGCATCAGGTAAACATAACCATATCTCGAATAGTCGTCAATAAAGGTGACGTAATATTCGTAACGTCCTCTAGTTTGGACATTTAACGGTCCACATACATCTGAATGTATCAGCTGAAGGGGTTCTATAGCTCTTACTCCTTTCACTGCAAAAGACCTCTTGGTCATTTTACCTTCCAGACAAGATTCATAGACCGAAAGCTTGCCAACCGTTAGCTCGTGCAAAGGACTATCCTTCACCAGTCTTTCAATCCTATTTAGGTTAATATGACCAAATCTAAGATGCCACAGATATGTGTTATTTTCGTGAGAAATCTTTTACTTTTTATTCCTAGGTTCGGCAACTCTGAACATTTCAGTATTAAGCAGTGAGTTAGGTATTGGCATCATCCAGACGTCCAGAACAAATATTTAACCAGAACAAATATTTAAACCATTTCGAGAAATATGAACAAATTCATTATCAAAATAAACTTTAAATAATTGTTCAAATAACTTAGCCACAGAAATCAAATTTCTACGAATGTCTGGAATAAAATAAACATTGTTCAAAACTAAAAATTTATTTTCCCTAAAACGAAGTCTAACTTCTCCCACT
>NW_010361196.1:960283-995264 GCF_000414095.1 Morus notabilis | reverse complement strand
GGTATCACCCTCTACTAAACATGTTTCAAGGACTAGTAAATCTAATTTACCTTGTTCCTTTTTCTTTTTCAGCTCCTCGAGATACTTGTTACAGTTTCTCTTCCAGTGCCCTTCGCCATTGCAGTGTAAACATTTTCCTTTGGGTTTCTGGATGGGGCCCTTAGTCTTCCTGGGTTTCTTCTTCTTTCCTTTCTTCCATTTCCCTTGGTTCCGATCCTTTCTTTTGCTTTTACCAAAGCCTCCTGCAACAACAACATTTGCTTCTCCTCCCCTTCTCTTGTTGGTGGATTTGAAGTTTTGCAGGTCATTCATTAGTTCAGTGAGGTTGGACTTTTCCTTGTTCATAACAAAGTTGTTCACGAACTCATGAAAATCAGGGGATAGGCTTTCCAAGATGATGCCAACTTGGGTGACTTCATTGATTCTGGCACCATTGAGCTCCGCATCATGGAGGTGATCAATCATGTTCAAAACATATGCCTTAACCGAAGAGTCTTTCTTCATCTTATCATTCATAAAAGCCCTTATAGCATCCAAACGAACCTTCTTTGATGGAGCGCCGAACATGACTTCAAGAGACTTTATTATCTCATAAGCAGTCTCCATCTCCTCATGCTTCTTGCGAAGCACATTGCTCATGCTGGCCAACATAAAGCACTTTGCTTTGTTGTTGGCTTGATCCAACGATCATAAGGCTCCCTTGCAGTTTTGGATGCATTAGCCGCGGGTTCTTAAGGACATTCCTCTACTAGGACAAATTTGTAGTCTTCGCAGACCAACAGTATGTTCATGTTACTTTTCCACTTAGCATAGTTATCACCGTCCAGTTTTTCAGTCGCAAGTAGTGTGATAGTAGGATTTGGCATGTTGCAGGAAATAAATAGAATATTCATATAATCATTTTATGCGCATGAATATCAAAAACATGTGAATTTAGGCACAATTAAATGTGATGCATGATGTACACAAAAAATACATAAATCATGTTTTAATTTTAGGTGCCAATGATAATCCAATTTACCACGAATATAGTGCCGCCGTATGGTAGGTCAAAATATCACAAATTGAACCGAGACATTCTAAATTAATAAATACAATCAAAATATCTCATATTGTCATATTTATTAATTACCATATATTTTGGTCAAAAATATGATCAATAATTTGATTATATTTTTATGAGTGTAATCCATCGTTTCAAATTCTACAGACTTAATTCTGGAGTGCCGCCGTCGGGTAGGTCAAACCGGAAATACATGCTTGAATCCTATTGCTAGGAAGTCAACCTTGTTATTGATTCGAAAGAACACTTTCCGTAGGGAGTGCGGAATCGGTGCCGCCGCGAAGTTCCTTTCGAATCTCACGGTGTTAAACTAACGATGGAGACCAGTGGGTTGTATTGTCATACAACCCTCTCCCACTCATTATTTTGCAAATATGTATTTTGTTTGAAAATACATCTCATGGTTTTCAAATCCAAAAATAAACAATTTAATTTTCGGATATGTGAAATTCTAAAATTTAACTCTTAAATTCAATTTCACATGTAACATTATTTTGCAAATCAATTTTGTAACTTAAATCAATTTAATCATATTAAATCGATTTTAGCGCAAGGTTCTTATTTTATTTTATTTTTCTAAAACCCTTTTATAATAAATAAAATAAATAATAACAAATGCGCGTATAAGCATGACGTGTTATAAAACATATGAGTAGGCACATTATATCTATATGGCATGTTACATGAATAGACATATAATATATCATTATCAACATAAAATATAAATATATGCAATCAACTATTGAGATGGATTAGACTGGGTCCCATGGAAAAATAAATTACAACCCAATCGAATAAATAAATAATTACAACAATTATATTCTTCTGTTACATCAACGGGTCTTTGATTCTTGAGTTCTTTATTCTTCGGCTTCATTTTTTATCTTCGGGTCGGATTTCACCTTCCTTGGGGTCCGGAACATTTCTGGGTCTGTCAAAACGCATTATGAGAGTTTCAGAAACCCTCGGGTCCATACGGGGTCCAATTACCGAATCTGGGCCTCAGCTTTGCGCCTGGGTGCGCGTGCACACGCGGGGTTGCCGCATGCTATGCGTGCCCCCGCGGTCTGACCACGCGCCTGCACAGACTGTCCGCGCGCTGTGCATCCCCGCGCGGTATGACCCTGGGGCGCGCCTTTTGGGCGATTTTTGGAAATTTTCTGGGCAGTTTCTGGGCATCTTCAAAGGCTTCAAACTTGATCTTCAAGGCCTCCTTTTGATTCAAAATCAAAATCCTAATTCTATCCAAAACCTAGAATTGCAATAAGTCTAATTTCGAATCAAATTACAAATAATTTATCAATGAATGAATATAACCGATCCATGGAATCATATAATTAACGACCAAATCCCCCATCCATACATTCATCAACATGAATAAAAATAAACATCCATAAATGCAAGTGCCTACCCATCACATACATACATAATTAAATATCACATTTTTAATATATTAATTTTGATTATCAAATAATCGAAGCATAAATTAATATCGTCTATAGACCGCTCTGATACCAATTGTTGGTAACCGAATCAAATTCGGATACGGAAGTGTGGCGGGGAGGCGGATCGTGTATAACAAAAATTTGGAGACGGATTGTGTATAACAAAAATTTTCATAAAACTTTTGAGATACTCTATAGATTATATTAATTTATGCACGAATAAATTAATCACATTAATTTATATATCAAAAACTCAATCAGGAAAAATACCTGGAGGCCGACTCCGATGATAACTTCAATTCCTTGACCTCGAACAATCCTTGCTCCAAGCTTTGTGTTTAGAATACCAAAGTCTTTCACGTCAATTCATTGATTCCACGTAGACGTGTATGTGGGCACACTCGAGACTAAAACGGGTTTAATTAAACACTCAAATTTTTCACAAACACCAACGCAGGCACGATGTGAAATTTTTACGAGAAAAATTTTCCTTCTCTTGCTCTAGGGAATTTTTTCCAGCCCCTTAAAGTCTAGGTCAAAAAAATTTTGTCTCGCGCAATTTTTCGTCATCCCTTATTTATAAAGTAGAAGTCCAACTTCTAGAAGAAAACAAATCTCTCTCTCCTGTTTGAATTTTGAACAAACAATTCTCCTCTATCCTTCTCTTGTGGCCGGCCATGCTAGGGATTCCTATCCATGTGCGTGGTGCCAATTTGATATAGGGAAGGAAGAGAAAATCATCCTTTATCCTGTAGTCCAATTTTAATTCAAATTCAAATTCGAATTTAAGTCAAACTTAAATTAATTTGAATTCTAAATTGAACAACTTATCAAATAAGTTTAAAAGGATAAATTTAAATTATGTTCATGATTCAAATTCAAATTTAAATAATCACATTATTTAAATAATAATTAATTCTCAATTAATTATTTTTCGAGTATTTAATTTTTAGAATTCCATAATTCTAAAATTCCCATTTTATCCTTTGTGTCTGGTAGAATTAAAAGGAAGACACGGGAACTAATGGACCTATAATCCCGAGCTCTAATAAAATTAATAATTAATTAAATACTTTAATTAATTAATTAATTCTATTAATTCTAATAGTTACTCCACTATAAACTTGGAATTGCACTCTCGAAATTATAGACATTAATTACTTCTAAACTGTGAAGTGTCCATTTAATATAGTCATTGCATAGAGATCAATCCTCCATAAATAATTCATAATTAGAGTCAGGTAGAATCCGTTAACCTCTCTAATTATATCTTCATCCTTGAGTACCATTGATTCTCTAATGGATAGTGATTCATAAAACACATTCATGAACCAGAGCGCTCTTACTAATCCAAGTACCGAATCAACACTCAAGAGAATTATTTATCTTCTTCTTTCTCAAGAAGGAATGGATTCCATCTCGTATAGTAATATTCCCGGCTACCTATTTCATCATGTCTCCAAAATACAAGGAATAGGATTCAGGGTCTCAGAATCCGTACCGAGTAAATCAAAAAATACAAATCCATAAATAGGAGTTTGTTAAGAACTCAGGATTAAGATCATTCTATATATGACCATCGATAGACTCAATTATAATTTCTATGCTTAACGGAAATTATTAGAAATTCATATTGTGTCTGTGTCTCTGTTCGACACAATCTCATTATGCGAAATACACTCATTCAATATGTCACCATATTAACAGTGCGGATAGTACCGTTCCATTCTAAATGGGAATGACATGTATTAACAATGTTTAATTAAAGATTCTGAACTTTAATTAAAATCATTATGAACATCATTTTTTATTATTATCCTTAAACATTATCCTCTCGTATATAACACTTATATACAATGTTTAAGGTTATATAAATAATCACGGAATTTTCATTTGATATTCATAAAATATTCATAAATATATGCACATAAAATGATGAATAAACTCTTTTATTAATTAAATAATAAATATTCTATTACATCTCATGCTTCTAGGACACTATTCTCGGTAGGGCCTGCCCACTGAGCTCAAAAAATTCGGGCCTCAGGCCGGCCCGCCGGGCCAAAGTTCCAACACTACTTCTGAACAAGAACTCTAAATCTGAAGATTTCAATGTACAGGTAAGGAAGAAGCAATTAAAATTTGAAAATTTAGCATGAATATCCACCACGTTACAACTTATATTAAGTTTTCCTTGAGGCCATGGCAAGCTCACTGAACTAATTAGCAGAGAACAACTTCATACACCAAAGTATGGATAACCAGCAATATAGACTGCAGAATTCAATCTCTATCCATTCAAGCAGAGTTAATGGTCTCCAGAAAGAGTTGGAAATCAACGGTTATCATACACACACATACATACATTTTTGAGAACTTAAACTACAGTCATAACGGTGGCTCTTTTTAGAGCACATTTAGTTCGTTAATTCGAGTTTTTGATTCGAGTTAAGATTTGACTTTATGTGATAACTTTTTTACTGGAGCAGAAAAGTTAGATATAATTGTTTTTGAAAGTTTTTTACTGTAGCAAAACTCGAATTCTAAACTCGAATTGGTGAAATAAAATGGACCTTAGTATGCTCTATGCAAGGGAAAACGAAAACGCCAAGAATAACCCACTCTAATCTCATAAAAACAATAGAAAAGAAGGGCAATCAAGGAATCAAGGATGAGAATCAAGAAAATTTAAGAACGTGAAGAAAAAAGGAAATGCCTTGGTTCACTCAACTTAAATTCCACTGTCTTCCATATAATTTGCCTCCAAAACATAATTCCAAACACTTCCTAGTTCAGTATAATTAGATTAATCATCTAGTGTTAGTACCATATGGACAAAAAAAGAGCAAATTTCATGACCAATCTACCAAAAACAGTCTCAACATTCACTTCTCTATCATCAAGGAGTACCATCAAAACCAACATACAAATCATCTTTTCCCTCAAAGAGCACCAATTCTCCTCCACCAACGCCATTACTATCACCATTCCAACGGGGAGCTTTTAAAAAATGGACTTAAAATAGACATTCTTTCAAGTCACTAGGACTTAAGGTGAAAATTTTAAATGGATAACCCTCCACTTTAGTGAAACTTTTGTGTTCTCCCAATTGCCCTTATCATTAGTAAGTAAGTAAAAAAAAAAAAAAAAAAAAAAAAAAAAAAAAAAAAAAAAAAACCTGCAGAAGTAGCCCTCTCGTCCAAGCCTTCTCGGTTGTCCGAAGGCGACCGCCGGCGCCGGCCTCCACCACCGGAGATGCCTCTTGACGACGTCCATCATCACCGGCATCCATTAGGATTCACAATCCGGTCATTGTTTTTGGCTTTTAAGAGAGCAAAATCAAAAGTATTCTAGGCTTGAGAAATCAAGATCCACCACCGTTATTTATCTCGAATCTTCCCTTTTTTTTTTTTTTGTTTATTTCGTTGTTTAAATGTTGGGTATTCGTACTTACGTATTTTATTTGAAAAACTAACAAGAATCATGTTATTTTGTGGCCTCTTCAGAGTTGTGAAATCTATAAAATTGAAGAAACCCATGACTGTCATTTCTTACCATTCTTACCGGTGTGACCGGTAAGAAAAATTGATATCGGTCAGAATGTTCTTACTCGTATGACCGGTAAGAAAATTACCAACAAGTTGGAATAATCTTTCCAGTAAGAATGATCTAATCGGTCTGAATTTTTGTGGAAGAGTATGATACTAACTATAATTTTTTAGAATTTGTAGCTTTCTTCCATTTGTATATTTAATTTTTGACATCTTATAATATTGTATTATTTCTTTTTTTAGTAATTCAGTTGTTTGAATATGAGTATCCATATGACTATGTTCACGTTTATGTAGCAATATGTCGACACTTGTGAAATTTGTCTCAGCATTTTTCCAAGAACTGTAATATCTAACAGTTCTTACCGATACTAATTTGAAGGGTAAGAAAAGTTTTAAAGTCATATTGTAACTTCTAACTGTTCTTACCGGTACCAATCTGAAAGGTAAGAAAAGTTTTAAAGTCATACTATAATTTCTAACCGTTCTTACTGGTGCCAATCCAAACGGTCAAAAAACAACACAATTGTGACACGTGGCACGCCCATTTCTAACCATTCTTACCAGGCCAATTTGAACGGTAAGAATGAAACACAATCAACATTTGTCCTCGGTCACTTTTAATTGCTCTTACCGGAACCAATGTTTAAAGATGTTAGCGTTTATGCCCTTAGGAATAAATCTAACAATGTTCTTTGAGACATTTTGACTAGTAATAAAGATTTATTTATTTATTTATTTCATATATCTATGTATTGTCCTCGTTATGTTCATATTAGTTGAATGTATGATAAGCAAACTGAAACTCTGAGACTGTCATTATAAATCTTTAGATCATGCATGTAATGAGAAGAACATGCGTAAGACAGGAATCTAAAGATGATAGTCTAAATCATATGATCCACAATCGAGGGAATAAAGATGGGTGCTTTATTCATGTTAAGATTGTTATGTTATCTACTTCCTAACAGAGATGGCTTGTCTTGGTCGTCGGAGGTGGGACTCCATGGGTAGAGACATTGATATAATTTCTAATGGTGAAATCTATATTGGGTCGGACCAAAATTAAATTATTTTAATTAATAATTTCGTTTGAATAAAACAATTCACTTTTGATGAATTATATATTGTCATCTTAATCCTGAGATGGATATTGAACCCATATGCTTGACTTGTATCTTTTGATGTACCAAAGGGAGACATCCTGACATTATGTAAAGGTACGCTTACCGGTGCGTTGGGGGTATAACTCGTGTATGCTTAGATTCATTACTCATAGATAGTGGAATCCATAGCTCCTACAAAGAGTCAATGATATCCTCTTATGCATTATCTGTGGATTGGAAAATATGAGCGCTCGGCCATTAGACTACTCTGTGTTATCTAATGGTTTACTATTTGTAATGGAACATAAGATAAATGTAATCGGGAAGGTAAAACGGAACTTGACCTCAAGTCGATTATGGATATCCTATGGGGATGATACACTAATATATTGAGTCATGGACAAGAGCTATTCAGAGCTTTGTAAATACGCTATATAAATCGAGAGTGCAGCTCTAGGCTTTTTAGTGGAGTAGCGCTAGAGTTTTATAATCATGAGATGGACTTGTTAGTTTACAAGTAGCGTTGTGATTATAGAAGCTTGATTTATATATGTCCATACGGTCCCTTTCCTAGCTCACATAATTTCTTGTAACGATACGGTGTATTTCCTACATATTGATAACTTGTGTTATTTCCGTAAAAGAGGTTCAAAGTTAATATGAGATTGGTTAATTCATGAGTGATTTATCGGGTGAATTAATTGATAACTTAATTCCAGATAAATTGGTTGAATTATTGTTTTAAGAGTTTTTTAATATGGGAAGACTATTATATGACTATTTTGATCAGGTAACTTCTCTATTGGGTTGCTTGAATCAAAATTAAGGCTCTATGCAAGTTTCCCGTGTTGGAAAACTAGAAAAACAAGTTTCGCTACTGTAGACAGGTCGACCAGTCGGGTAGACCAGTTCATGAAGACAGGTCGACCGGTTCATGAAGGACAGGTCGACCGGTGAGTTATAACGTCTCTGTCACCAGTCGGCCGATTGTAACGCGTGCTAACATGGTGAAACTGACTCTGTTTGCGAGATAAACATTGAGATACCTAATTGTTATGGAAGTACGACTTCCTAAACAGTATAAATAGCCTATTAAGTCACATTATTCATTAGATCACTTGAGATGCTTTTTGGAGGCTATTAACAAAAGATTCCTGAGAGGAAAATTTGTTTAATTCTCAAGAACGATTTTTTCATTTGGCTCTCTTGTGGTTGGAAGGAGTTCAAGAATACCAAGAGGAGATTGAACGATGTGTGCCCACCCGCACTCCAATCGTGGAAACGAGAATAGCAATGAAGACCAGTTGGTTAAGGCTTTTCTGGTTGCTATTTGGAACGCTTTGATCTGTCAGATGTGCAGTTTCCTAAATCTCAAAAGGTATGATTTAGATCTTTAGTATTTACGTTATATAGCATCATGAACATGTTCTTAATTACTTTGACATTGATTTAAATTTTTTAAAATTTCGCTGCGCACTCGATGCTGTATTTTCCAACAAAAGATTTGACACTTAGTTCAACATCACTACTAAGTTAAAAAAGTCATCCTTAAGGAAAAAAGCCATGTTTAGTGTAATCATGAGAGTCTTGCATTATGATAAATCTCAACTGCTATCTTCTAAACAACACAAACTAGATTTAGTGGCATCCTAGCAGGTAATCATTATATTTATCAATCATAATTTAAAAAGCTTACATCATGAATGCATTATTGTCCATTGTAGCGCCATAAGAAGAACATAAATGTAAGATCTTAATCTTAGTAAAGATCTCCATGTAATGATCTCACATTCTCAAATGTATGATCTAAAGTGATACTATTTGATTTTATCTCACTAATTCTTTCCCAACTTTTAATTGTACTAATTTACTTCAATATACAATATGTTCAACTTCATTAAATAAGCAAACTAAAAATAAATTTTAAAACCTTTCTGACCGTTCTTACCGATACCAATCTGAACGGTAAGAACGTTAAACAAAAGTTATAGACCACTTGGCTCATTTTTGACCGTTCTAACATTTCTTACATATAAAAATCTAAAAGAAATCAAAAAAATAGAATCGGAACCTATATGTGGACTGTTTGTAACCGTTCAGTTTAGTAGCGATCTAATCAGTAGGAAAACAAGTAACAAACCTAAAGATCATCCGACAGTCAATGATGGGTGCATCATTGTCCAAGTGTATTCTCATAAGTGTATCTTCACCTTATGTTAAGACTAAGTCCATTGTCCTCTTCTTCATATATTCTTCCATATCCTTTCAATGTATATATTAATATATATATATATATATCTAGATGTGAAGATATATTTCCTCACCTGTATTAGAACATACTTTTTTCATAATCTCGGCCATTTCTAACCGTTCTTACCGGTACCAGTAAGAACGGTACGAAAAGAATAAAATGCAACAATCCTCTCTCGGTCATTTCTGACCGTTCTTACCGATACCGGTAAGAACGGTAAGAAAGGAGCAGACTTATTTCATGGTCTCTCGGTCATTTCTGACAAGAAAAGAACATAATCCATTCATGGTCTCTCAGCCATTTCTGACCGTTCTTACCGGTACCGGTAAGAACGGTAAGACAAGAATAGACTTTTTTCATGGTGTCTCGGCCATTTCCAACCGTTCTTACTAGTACCAGTAAGAACAGTAAGAAAAGAACAGAATGCAATAATCTTCTCTCATCCATTTCTGACCATTCTTACCGGTACCGATAAGAACTGTAAGAAACACACAAAATCCAAACTAACTCTCGGCCACTTCTGACCATTCTTACCAACACCAATCCAAACGGTCAGAAACACACATAATCTATACTTCGACTCTCAACCATTTCTGATCGTTCTTACCAGCACCAGTCTGAACGATCCGAAACACACAGAATCACGACTACAAGGCAAAAAATATATTGTAATGTTATTTATACATCCAAAATAACTTATAAAAGTTATCATTCTACTGAATATTATAGAAAAAGAACAAAATTATACAAGTCCTTAGTCAAATATACGTTCTCTTCTATTATATGCAGTGTAACAACATAATCCACTCATAAATGGGCGCATGTTGTAGTTTGAGGATCGATATCGGAGTGCTCTAGTACTTTGACTTTTTTGATTGTCTTTTCGTTCATTCAATAGGTTGCTCGGCCTTGACATCTTCATTCAATTCCAACATATTATCTCCCTGAGCATGAGAGGAGGCCAGTGTGGTCCGTTTTCGCGCCATATTAACTTCAGCCTGTTAAAGACGACTCTATCAAAGTACAGAGTAATCCAAATACCATATTTAGAATGCGATAATGTCAAAATATAAAATTTAACTTACTAAACTTTAAATACTAAATTTAGCGTACTACATTCCTATTATGTTTTAGTGCTATCCAAACTTAGCACAGATCACATTTTCGTTCTTTCTTCTTTTTTTTCTTTTTTTCTCATTTGTTTCTCAAAACTAAACATTTAACAACCAATTATGCAAGTAACAAATAAACAAACTTAATACTTTAACATATCAAACACATTTTAAGAACTAAGACACGCATTTATACAATTTTACAATAAACATTCAAAAATAAATGCCACAAAACAAGTCAGGCCTTACTAATGCAATAACATAATCCACACTAAGAACACAAAATGAACAACCTAGATTACGAAATAAAAACATAAAACAAATGCAGATACCTCATGGTGAGGAGTGAGGAGCGTCAGGAGAAATGACTGGAGTAAGGAGGTTACCTTCACGGTGAGAAGTTGTCTGACTTTGCCGGAGTTAGTGGGTTGCTTTTAGGACCGAAGAGACGGCAGAAGTATGCACAAGTGGCGGGGGCCGAAGAACTGGTGGATTCGAACGATGTTAGCGGAAAAATGTTTTTCTTTTTTTTGGTTTTGGGGGGATTTCGGTCGTTTGAAGGAGAAGGGAACAAAGGAGAAGGAAGGATCATATTTCTTTTCTTACATTAAAAAATAATAATAATAATCACATTTGTCTTCTGAAGGTTTTTTTTTTAAACTGGGGTAATTTCGTAATTTAATCTTAAAATTAAAACAAACTAAATAAAAAAGAAAATAATTTTTATAATGGGTCTATTAATTAGAAGGGTGTCATTTAGAGGTTACTGACTTAAAAAATCCCATTCATGAGAATCAAGAAAATTTTAAGAACGTGAACAAAAAAGGAAATGCCTAGGTTCATTCAACTTTAATTCCACCGTCTTCCATATAATTTGCCTCCAAAACATAATTCCAAACACTTCCTAGTTCAGTATAATTAGATTAATCATCTAGTGTTAGTACCATATGGACAAAAAAAGAGCAAATTTCATGACCAATCTACCAAAAACAACCCCAACATTCACTTCTCTATCATCATCAAGGGGTACCGTCAAAACCAACATACAAATCATCTTTTCCATCAAAGAGCACCAATTCTCCTCCTCCACCAACGCCATTACTATCACCATTCCAACGTTCATTCTCCTCACTTTCTGCCGCTTCACTCCGCTGGTGTTTCACCTTCTTTGACGCCGCCGATTTCACATTCTTCATACGCCTCGCCCACGCTTTCACGAACTTCTTCCCCACTTCTCCCCAACTCCCCCCTCATGACTCCGACCCCCACTCCCTTTCTTCAAAACCCCTGCCCAAAACCCATCCAAATCCTCCTCACTACTATCACTGCTTCCCAAATTAAACGACGACGAGCTACTCTCCTTCTCCATCATCTTATCTTTCCGACGACAATCTTCTCTCGAAGAATCACCATCGGAGACGGAAATCTCCACCACCTCCTCTGCTTTCTTCATACGCCTCGCCCGCGTTTGGTTGCAGTGACAGAATTGTTGGAAAAACGGATCCGGTTATCAGAGTTACGACGCAGCGGAAGTTTTAAAATTTTAATGCTGAACAAGGAAAGAAGACTCATGATGTATATAACAATAAATTAAATGCATGATCAAACATACCTTGTTTCTTGGACTCCAGAATATTTAGAGCATCCACCAATGAATCTTCTCCACTATTCTCGAGCTCCTCGTCTCAGAGTGTGTGTGGGCACACGTGGTAAGGTTCCAAGCGATCGATATTGCACTACGAACCCTAGATCCCGCTTTCTCAACCTTAACGTACATTGTTAAGATAGCGATCTAGATTCGTCTTCAAAACTTCAAGACAGGAACAAGTTGACCTCGAT
The DNA here is from genome assembly GCF_000414095.1 of Morus notabilis. NCBI lineage: Eukaryota > Viridiplantae > Streptophyta > Magnoliopsida > Rosales > Moraceae > Morus > Morus notabilis. The sequence goes on along the minus strand of NW_010361196.1, from coordinate 982,897 downwards.
CTTTTTCACTCGATAAAACCTTTCCTCTTAGTTTTGATTCAATGGAAATTTCTCTCTTATTTTTCCTCACACCATGGACGAATTCTTAAGTCCAGAAAATCCCAAAAAACGTTTTTCCCTTATCCTGAAGAAAGCCAAAAACGTTTTTCTCTCTCTTTTTCCCAAAATTCGTGTATCACCTTTTGTGATCTATTATTATCTCATGTTTCATGAAGCACTAGCCCTAATATAATATCTGGATCCTATTTCAAAAAATAAATTTTCTACCCGAAAAATAATTAATAATTATTTTTCCTAGAAAATCTTTTTGAACCAAAAGATCACAAACTTTTTGGGCTAGGTTCTATAAACCTTATCCACGAATTTCCTTAGGAGAAGGACTCCAAAAATTGGTCCACTTATCTTTAGGAGATAAGGTTGTTGGTTTCAATTCAAATCAAGATCCTTTGATCTTCCAAAAGTCCAAATCCTATCTTGATTCAAACTCCTTTTAAAATTTGAATTTAAATAAGATTCTCTTGTTTGGATTTTAAATAAATATTTTCCACAAACATTATCCATATTAATTAATTTAATCAAATGAAATATTCTAGATTTTTTTTCTCTAAAAAAAAAACGTGAACCATCTTTTTTAAATGAAGAAAATCTATCAAATAAGCTCCATTGTTTAAACTAATTAATAATTAATATTAGGAATATATTTTAAACTATTTTGAAACAAAATCTATTTCCCTCCATCCATTAAAATTCGTTCACTTTAAATAGGAGAGAATAAATTTTGTTTTTCCAAAATTAAACAATTCAAACACAATCTTATTTCTAAAATTCAATTAACCAAAATAATTAATAAATAATTATTTTATCCACAACCAATCATATGTCGACAAATCATTATGTTTGTCCATATTAATTTCACATGTCCAATCCTTTCAGAATTGCATGCAAGAGAGCACCATGTCTTTATCAGACCCTACTTAATTTCCACTAAAAGTCTAAAGCTGAACTCCCGTTTACATACCGTATTACGAAAGCTCTCTTACGTAGTGCTTCTTCCATGATCATTCATCACTCGCTTAATCCCCAATATGTTATCCATGATTGAATTAAGGACTTATTCTGTTTTACCTTTTCAATCATTTTAACTTAAAGTTCCATTATTCTCCATTGAAAGAACCACCGAATGTAAAAACCATACAATCAATAAACCACCAGAGGACACAAAGTAAACCGATGGCCAAGGCCTTGTTATACTGTCTTTCAATTTCCGAATAATGCCTTCAAGTAGATAACATTTACCATCTATTAGATGGCTATGGTTTCTGTATCTATGAATCTTGATTTCTCCATCCATTTGTCATACACCCAACACACAAGTATATTAACCATCAATTATCAGTGTCTCACCTATAGTGGATCAAAGTGCATGAGTCATGGATGCGAACTCAAGTATCCATTTCAGGATTAAGATTAATGAAGGATGATAATCAAAGCGTCATTGATTCTTATAAACGGAATTATTAAACCGAATCAATTAACACTTTAGGTCCAGTCCAATGTCATACCTCAATACTAGTATACATCAAGGTTTCTACTCGGAACCGATCCAATGGTCAAGACAAACCATCCCTCTAAGGAAGTAGACAACCTTTACAATCTTAACATGAATAAGATCCCCAAATCTTATTCCATCGATTGCGGACCTTTTATTTAGACTGTTATCGAATTATCATGTCTTGTATGTATACCTTGTATACAACGGTAATCCGATATATTACCAACAGCCTAGGAGTATTTATGTTTGCTCAATTAATCATACATTCAACAAATGAAAGTAAATAGGACAGCACTTATTAAACATGAATAACCTCTTTTATTAATATCAAAATGTCAATCTACAGAAAATCCCTAGAATCGATTTTCTATCCTTACGGCACATATAGATCCCAACAAGAATGGTAATAGGAATGGTAATGGGAATGGTAATGGAGTGGAATTGGAATGTACTGGAATCATAAACTAATTCTTTTGTTTGATTGGAGTTATGGAATCAATACCTGAATGAGGATTATGTTGTTTGGTTGACAACGAAATGGAATGAAAATAAACTGTATTTTGACAAAAATACCCTTGATTAATAATCCTAAATAATTTAATATTTTAATTAATTAAAATAGTAAAAAAATAATTTACTTATTGAAAAAAAACTTTTTATTTAAAGGATAATAATTTAAAAACTATATTTCAATTGTAAAAAAAATAATATTTGATATTTTTAGGTCATAATAAATTATCACAAGCTCAAATATGATAATTTTTGGCATCTACCATGATATGTTCCCTGAAAAGTATAACTTTGGCCCCTGTCAATAATAAAAATGACAATATATTATTCAACTACATATATAATCTCAAAATATAGTCATATGCCAAGTAAAGTAAGTTCCTAGTTCATACAATTTAACAAAGTGAAGCATAATCCTAATTAGTTATTTTTCTCGTTTGGAGATCTATATCTTTTTCTATATAAGATGATTGTTGTACCAGAAAATACGCTTGGACACGTCAGCCAACGAGGGCACGCCACGTGGCCCCATAATGGCTACGTGGACATGGGCATCAACCGTTTAGGCCGCCGACCCCATTAACCCTCGACGTCTATAAGGCTCGTCCGGGAAGATGATCTGGCTAAACTCGACCAGGTTTTGGTCTGCGCCTAGACTCTGCCACAACGGTACAGTGCCCACCGTATAAACGTGGGACCCCCGGAGTGTCTGCAATGCATGCATTAATTGCAAAACCCTAAACCGTCCACAAGTGGACGGAGGAGGGCTACAGGTTACAGGTTGCAGGGTGTACAGAGCCGTAATAGAAGACTAATGGGATGAATGAACAGTCCAAAAAGTGATTAGTTGGCTATGGGTCTAGGCCCATATGATGGCAGGCACTCGATTGGAGGCCTACAGGAAGGCCTACGGAGGAAAACCGCCCATGAAGTAAACTTGGGCTATAAAAGAGGGGCAAAGCCCCAAGCTCAGGGGATGATTTTTCTCCTCCTTCTTTCTTCATACACATATAATAAAAGACCCAGAGATATATGCAAAAAATACAGTGGATGTAGCTCTTATTTAACAGGGTGAACCACTCTAAAATTCCGTGCGTCCTTCTAATTTTCGCACTACTTTCGTATATCTTATGTTTTTACAAAACACTTCATAGCCTAAGTCTAGATATATAGTCAATTCCAGCCGGTAACCCAACGAGATACCAGTGGGTAACCCGGCGCATTTCGGTTGATGAAATTTAACCGTCAACAATGTTGATCACCATTTATATAGTTGAGCTATTAATGAAGGCGTGCCTTTTGATAGGTAAAGTTTAGATAGAATCGTGAAAGCTTACTCAATAAAATAAGAAAGAAAAAGTTTGGATAGAATCACAGTTGAAAAACACAGCCACTTTATACTCATTATGTAAGTTCAATTGGCGACTCCACTGGCGATGAACCCAGAATCTCTGGTTCATACATTTGACCCCCGACAACATAGTCAGCGACGATGCCTCCAAGAAAAAGAGATTTTGCCATCAATCAAGGTAGCCAGATGGATGAAACCGCCACACATCCGACGAACGACGGGGTTTAAGAAAACCAGCCTCCAGTTAGGAATGAAGTTGCACCCCTTGACGTACCGCGACCAAACCCCTTGCAAATGCAGGCCCAGCTAACTACTCTGACCGACCTGTTGCGGGGCCTGGTGACTTTCGTAGAGCGCTTGGATGGAGGGAATTGGATACCACCTTTAGAAGACGCCCCGAGACCACTAGGCACTACCGCGATCGGAAACCAGAATCCTGGTGGCCGCCATGACGTCCCAGAAGGAGTCGGGGACAATGAAAATCTCGGCGGTGGTCTGAGGCCCCGACCTTTCCAATCCTCCGGCAGTCGTCCAAGGGCCGCCGTACACCGGGCTCAGGAAAACTGAGTAGCCAGAGGCCTAGAAATCCTGGGGGCGCCACCTCAGAACCTGGGCGGGAATCTTCCTGGAGATTTGGGGTCGGTACAAGCGGGCGGAGAGGCAAGAGGCGGACCCAATGCACAAAGGGCAGAAGCTTCGAGAGGAGCTGGCTCAGCAATCTCAACGGAGGAGGCACGAGCCATTATGGAGCGTATGGCCAACATGGAGCAAAAGCTCGCGGGCGATGTCGCCGGCCTAAGAAAGAATATAGGGCAAGTGGCTGAGGTGGTAAACGCCGACGTCACTCCTAGTCGGATGCATGACCACCCGTTTACTGCGAAAATTATGGCGCCGCCTCGCCCCGATAAATGCAGGTCACCGTCGATCCCACCGTATGATGGTCGAGGGGATCCCAATGACCACCTGGAGATGTACACAGGGCACATGCTCCTACATGGATATGCTGAGGAGATCATGTGCCGAGCCTTCCGAAACCATCTAACAGATTCTGCCCAGAGATGGTTTCGAACGCTAAAGCCAAACTCTATCTCAAGTTGGGATGAGTTAAAGGAAGCATTTTCCCTCCAGTTTATAGGAGTAATAAAATATGTCCCTCTAAAGCAGAATTTAACAACAATATACCAGAAGGTGAATGAGTCATTCAAAGAATGGCTTGCAAGGTATGGAGAAGTTGTCGCCGCTACGACGGACATAACCGACCGGGAGGCCTTGATAGGGGCACTATCTAGCATGAAGAAAATCACCCCCTTCAAGAGGGAGCTGAACCGGAAGCCCCCGTCAAGTTACAAAGAATTCCTTGCATGAGCACAAGGGTACAACAACGCCGAGGAAGCAAACACGAACGACCCCGAGCACAGGTCAAATAAAAATAAAGGGACAAAGCAAGGGTCAACCGTAGGAAAACAGGACGGAAAGAAGCGACGAGGCAGAGGAAGTGGAGACAAGCAGCCTGCTTCGACATCGAACGCTCCAGAGGCCAAGAAGCTGAGGCAAGAGGAAAACCGCAAGCCTCGACCGTTCTAAAGGTACGACTCATATCATGAATTAACTATGGGGGTTGAAGAGGTGTTTAATCAGGTCGGTCGCAGGAACTTGCTGCGCCAACCAGAACCAATGAGATCGGACCCCAGCCGAAGGAACAAGAATAAATACTGCAGGTTCCACGGCGATGTTGGCCACCACACCAACGATTGCACCGGTCTCAAAGATGAGATCGAAAGAGTAATCCGCGAGGGAAGGCTGCAGGAATTCAAGGCCGAGCGGAGACCAAGAAACAATGGCTTCGGCGGCCAAAATGACGGGCGACACCGGGATGAACCCCGGAACCCAGATGAACGAGAAGTTGTTGGCGTCATAAGGACTATCCTTAGCAGCCAGTACCTTGGAGGAGACTCAAGAAGATCTCAGAAGGATAACGTCCACGAAGCTAAAAGGGTGTACCAGGAAAGGTTCTGGAATGTTTCGGCTGCCAAATCAACCAGGTTTAGCAGCACTGACTTGGCATTTAATGAGGACGACGCAAACGGGGTCCACTTCCCCTACAATGACGCCTTGGTGGTAGAAACCCTGATTGGAAATCACACATTGTGCCAGATCCTGGTGGACAACGGGAGCTCAGTGGACCTTTTATATTCTGATTGCCTGGAAAAGATGGAGATCCCGAAGGAGCAATTAGAAAGAACCTCCCGGCCATTGTATGGGTTCACAGGGGACTCCATCATCCCCCAAGGGACAATCCGGCTGCCCATAACCACGGGGGAGAAGCCTCGGCAAGCCACAACAATGGCTAATTTTATGGTAATAAAAGGAGGTTCACAATATAATGTTGTGATTGGAAGGCCGACCCTTCAGACGCTGAGGGCAATAACCTCCATTTACCACAAGAAGGTCAAATTCCCCACCCCAAATGGAGTAGGTGAAATGAAGAGCAACCAATACGAGTCTAGGGTTGCGTACTCCGATGCCTTAAACGGATACGATCAGCCAGGAAGGTAGGAGACAAGAATGGTCAATCAGGGCACCGTTAAAGATATAGATCCCAGGGTCCAAGAGGAGGCCGCGTGGTCTCAACCCGTTGAGCTGTTAGTAGAGATCCAGGTCGACGAGGATGAACCAACAAAGGTGCTGAAGATAGGCTCAGATTTGACCCCATTACTTAGGGTTGAACTCGAAAGTTTCCTCATAAAGAACCTGGATGTCTTTGCTTGGACTCACGCTGACATGGAAGGGATCAACTCTAAAGTCATATGCCATACCCTAAATGTCGACCCCTCGTATCCCCCCAAATGACAAAAGCGTCGACCAATGAACCCAGAAAGGTACGAGGCATTAAAAGAAGAGGTCGACAAATTGATCAACAACGGCTTCATTAGGGAGGCCTATTACCCACGATGGGTCTCAAACCCCATTCTAGTTGTCAAACCAAATGGGAAGTGGTGGACGTGCGTTGATTTCAGCGACCTCAACAAAGCATGTCCTAAAGACGGGTTTCCTCTTCCCCGAATCGACCAAATGGTCGACGCCACAGCTGGTCATGAAACGCTAAGCTTCATGGATGCTTACTCAAGATACAACCAGATCCCCATGCATCCATCCAATGAAGAGCATACGTCATTCATAACTGACAGGGGCCTCTATTGTTACAAGGTAATGCCCTTTGGCTTAAAAAATGCAGGTGCAACATACCAGACGCTAGTAAACAAAATGTTTGCTAACCAAATCGAAAAATCAATGCAGGTGTATGTCGACGACATGCTGGTAAAAAGTGCCAAAGCTGCTCAACACGTCGTCCATTTGGGAGCAATGTTCGACGTACTAAGAAGATATCACATGAAGCTCAACCCCCTGAAGTGTGCCTTCTGAGTCGGATCTGGGAAGTTCCTCGGCTTCATGATTAGTGGCCGAGGGATAGAGACCAACCCAGAAAAGATTAAAGCCTTGCAAGATATGAGGTCTCCCACAAAACCAAAGGAGGTGCAACGACTAACGGGATGCGTCGCCACCCTCAATAGGTTCATTTCAAAGGCAACGGGCAAATGTGTACCTTTCTTTAACGCTTTACGGGGTAGTAAGCGGTTTGAGTGAACGCAGCAATGTGAATAAGCCTTCCAAAAGCTAAAAGAGCATTTAGGCAGGCCCCTAATTTTGTCAAAGCCAATTTTAGGTGAGAAACTAAGTCTTTATCTCTCTGTATCTAAACATGCTGTGAGTTCAGTGCTCATCAGAAATGAAGAAAGAATCCAGTTACCCGTATATTACGTGAGTAAGAAACTCTTGGATGCCGAGTCTAGATACACCGAGATGAAACAGCTTGCCCTCGCCCTGATGGTGGCCTCAAGGAAACTTCGACATTACTTCCAGGCCTACACAATAGCGTCTTAACGAACCATCCATTAAGGCAAGCACTACAAAAGCCTGAGACGTCCGGTCGACTCCTCAAATGGTCAATAGAACTGAGCCAATTCAACCTCGAGTATGTACCGCAGGCAGCGATCAAGGGACAAGTGTTAGCAGACTTCCTGGCAGAATTCTTGCACAGACCAGCTCCATCCCCAGACGAAGAGGCCAAGGCTGTCGAGTGGAAACTCTATGTGGATGGGGCGTTGAGCGAAACAAGATCAGGAGCCGGTGTCATGCTTATCAGCCCAGAGGGCCACAAGATTACCTCGGTGGTACGATTCCAGTTCAGGGCGTCAAATAATGAGGCTGAATATGAAGCGCTTATCGCAGGATTGCGACTGGCCTGTCATTTGAAAGTTCAAAGAATCTGCATCTTTAGTGACTCTCAACTAGTCGTCGGGCAAGTAAGAGAAGAATACCAAGCCCGCGGTGAGAGAATGGGTGCATACTTGAGAAAGGTAAAAAATGAACTTGTAAAGTTCAAGAGTTATGAGATACAACAGGTACCCAGAGCTGAAAATACAAACGCCGACGCCCTGGCTAAACTCGCATCATCAAAAGACTCCGACATATTAGGAGTCATCCCCATCGAGGAACTTTAGCGGCCGACCATAGACGAGAGGGACGAAGCCTAAACCGTTCAGACGGTCGAAAATTGGATGACTCCACTCATCCAATACTTAGTAGATGCAAAGCTACCCGATGATAAAGAGGAAGCGCGGCGGATCAAATACAGAGTAGCCCGATACCTATTGTATGATGGAATGTTATACCGGAGGGGCTTTTCAACACCCTTGCAAAGATGCCTAAATGGCGATGAGGCGCGAGGAGTCCTTCGGGAAATCCATGAAGGGGTATGTGGAAATCTCGTTGGGGGGCAATCTCTTGCTCTTAAGGTTTTAAGGCAGGGGTATTATTGGCCCACCCTCAAAAAAGACGCATTTCAATACGCTCGGCGTTGTGATAAGTGCCAGAAATTTGCTACAATTGCTAGAGCGCCCTCGGAAAGCCTAACCTCCATTCTTAGCCCATGGCCCTTTGCCAAATGGGGGATCGACCTAATTGGACCCTTACACCTCGCGCCCGGGGGTTTCAAATTTGCCATCATTGTGGTAGACTACTACACTAAATGGGCCGAAGCAAAAGCCCTAACTACGATGACAGAGGTAGCCTGCACTAACTTCATATGGAACAGCATTGTGTGTAGATTCAGAGTCCCACATTCGATCATATCGGACAATGGAAGACAGTTTGACAACGCCTCGACGCGTAAATTTTGTGATAGCTTGGGCATACGAAAGGACTTCTCAGCTCCAATACATCCTCAGTCTAACGGCCAAGTTAAGGCCGTTAACAAGATCCTAAAATACACTTTGAAGAAAAGGCTATATGACTTGAAGGGATGATGGGTTGAAGAACTCCCGAAGGTCCTATGGGCATACAGGACGATGAGTCAAACTACCACCGGTGAAACACCCTTCTCAATGACGTATGGCGCCGAGGCGATTCTCCCCATAGAAATTACGACGCTGACACTAAGAATAGTCGCGTATGATGACGACGCAAACGCGGAAGCATTAAATGGGGAACTCGACCTTCTAGAAGAAAAAAGGCTCAATTCTCAATTACGCCTCGCCGCTTATCAACAGAGAACGGCGCGATACTACAACAAGAAGGTCAAGTAAAGGAGGTTCATCCCAAGGGATCTAGTATTAAAAAGGGTGACGCAAAGCACAAAGCCAAAAAATACAGGTCCTATGGACCCAACATGGGAAGGACATTACCGCATCAGGGAGCTGATACGCCCAGGAACCTACATACTAGAAGGTTCAACACCCTTGGAATGCGGAACACATTTACAAAGAAGGAATTTACCCCTTAATAACATGTCTACCTAAAAAATAAAGTATACTAGCTAGACATGGGGGCAGTAAGGGGTCCACGAACCACCCCAAAAGAAGACACCCCAAGGGGTAAAGGTTAACATCGACTCCTCCAAGGAAGAGAGACGAACACTTAGCAAATTTCAAGGAATTTGCTAAGACGACGACCCCCAAGGGGTAAAGGTTAACGTCAACTCCTCCAAGGAGGAGATACGAACACTTAGCAAATTTCAAGGAATTTGCCAAGACGACGACCCTAAGGGGCAAAAGTGAACGTCGACTCCTCCAAGGAAGAGAGACAAACACTTAGCAAATTTCAAGGAATTTGCTAAGACGATGACCCCAAGGGGTAAAGGTTAACGTCGACTCCTCCAAGGAGGAGAGATGAATACTTGGCAAGAGGAGAGATGAATACTTGGCAAATTTTACGAAATTTGCCAAGACAGACCCCAAGGGGTAAGATAAACATCGACTCCTCCAAGGAGGAGAGACGAATAGTTAGCAAATTATACGAAATTTGCCAAGACAAAAACCCCAAGGGGTAAGATAAGCGTCGACTCCTCCAAAGAGGAAAGATGAATGCTCGACAAACAACAACAAAACAACACAACAGAAAGCCAAAGAGCAATTAAAAATTGTCTCGAAATACATATAAAGAGATTATTGATACAATTGTGGAAACTAAACTAAGTATCGCCGCCTCCGCCAGCAGCGCGGTCGCCTGCCGTTACCCCACTACTGCCCTCACCGGCTGTATCTTCAGAAGAAGAGCCTTCGTCGTCGAAAGGAGGCTCATAGAGGAAGTCCAAGTCGAGGCTGGGGATATGCTTATTAATTCTGGCACCAATTTGTTGCCCCACAGATTCCATATCCTTGGCACGCATAACAAAAAACTCATCAGAGGATTTGAAATCCTCGATGGCTTTGGCAGCAGACTCAGAATTCCTCTGAGCAAAATCTGCAGAGGCTATGAACTCTTCGACTCCCTCCTTCTTCCCTTCCTGCTTGCCAAGGTTGAAAGCCTCCTTGCGCAGGGCCTCTTTCGTATCGGCAGCCTCTTTGCGAACACGGGCAATCTCCTCCTGGGCGGCCTTTAAATCAGTTGTCGTCATCTGCAGCTCTTCGGCAACATGACTAAGCTCCTCAAAAGCCTCCTTCTTGTCATCCCTTGCCTTCTTAAGAAGAGCCTTCAGGCGCTCTTTAGTACGATCCATCGCATGGCTCCTCTTATCCACCTTAACCATCTCGAGATAGTTAAGGATGGAGAGGACGAGGGACTGCCAGAGACAAGGAAGTTAGGAAAAGATGCCTACGCAAATGCAACCCACTTAGCAGAAAGGGACTTACATGGATCTGGAGGGAGATCTGCCGATGGATACGGTCGAGCAAGGGGACACGGCGAGCGCTGTCCCAGTCCGGCTCAAAAAAGAACTCGTACATGGCCTGGAAGATGAGAGAGAAATGTGGGGGCAGTTTCATCACTGCATCTATATGGCCCCAAGAAACGTCGGGTACTTCAAAGTTTGGGTCGAAGAACCTCGCCCCAGGAAGTAGCACGGTCTCTTCCTCTAGAAGGGCCTCGGAACCCTCAGGAGCATCGGTAATGTCAATTACCGGTGGGGATTCAGCTCCCGCGGTAGGGGTCTCCTCATGTCGAGGCTTCTTTCGCCTCGGCGTCTCCTGGGAAGAGGGTTCCTCGGCCCGTTGCCTCGGCGGAACGACATTACCAGCTCCGCTCGACGGGTCATGAGTCTTCTTTTTCTTTGAGCGCCTCTTATCTCCTGGGACGCACAAGCCAAGGGTCTTCATCTCTGCAACAGGCAAAGGCTAAGTTAAAAAAAAAAAAAAAAAAAAACGTACCACCGGCAGTAAAATGAAAAAACTCCTTGACGGCGTCAGTATCATCAGGGTTGGGGAGAGATAGCAGGAGACCAGTTTGTTCTAAGTTCTCCCGCGTCAGAAGGGTTTTGATATGACACTCGTCCTCCGAATAGCTAAAAGCCTCCTCAACCCGGGCTAGCCTGTTACCGTGAGCCGCGGACGATCTTGGGAGACTGCACAAGAAACTAGGGTCAGTAGTGTAACATAACGACGAGAGGAAAGGCAGTCAAGGATACGTACCAAGCATCCTGAAGGACCTTTTCACCCCTTTTCTTTTAAAGGGCATGTCCCCGGGATGGACATGAAACATGCCCTTGACCAGGAAGAACATGGGCTTCCACCCGTGAGACGACGATGGCAGCCCCTTTATTAGCCTTCCTAATCTGGGCTCCGACCGCCCATAGCTACCCAGGAAGTACCATCCCTCACACTTGGGGACTTGGCAAAGCTTATATACAAAAATAAATTCGTCTAAAGGCAGTTCTACATCGAACTTTTGGCTCCAGAGTACCCACATACTGGCAAAAATGTACCAGGAATTTGGCGCCAGTTGTGTGGGGGATATGCCATGGAGTTCGCAAAAGTCTTTTACGAACGGGTGAATAGGGAGGGTCATCCCCGCAGTAAAAGCCCGGGTATATATCGATAGATACCCTGGGGGAGGCTGATTTGCTCTATGATTAGGGTCTGGCAGGAGGAACTCGAACCAGTGACCATCCACGCGCCCCTTTTGGTATGCGTGGAGGATGTCCCTATCATGGGTCTTTGGTTCCACGAAGTCAGCTGTAAACCACGGCCGATTTTTGTCTAGCCCAACTGATGCGACCAGGACGTTTGTGTCCCTGCCACTGATCCCAACGGCGGAGCCCCCGATTAGAGAACCCCCAAAAGAAGAAGCCTCGGCGGCACCTCCCTCGCCATCCTCGTCGACCATCCGGTCAACGCTATCTTCGTCATCCCTCAGGTCCGAGACGTAGTCTTCAACGTCCCTTAAAAGAAGGTCGCTGGCGGTATGAATGGAGGGAGACTCCGCAGCTGGGGATGGATCTGGCCTTACGACAGGAATGGCCCCCCGACCCCCTCGACGTATTCTTCTTTTATGTGCCATTACTGTGAAGAAAAAAACATAAGGTTAGTCCTATCAGTCGAGGGGAAGGGAAATCAGTTTGGGGTCAGACAAAGGAGCCCTGGTTAGTTATGGCTAGGAACTGGAACGACAACCATTCAACCAAGGCGGCGACTATTCAACAAAGACGCCGACCGTTCAAACACAATGGCGACTATTCGAGATGAACCCAAAATAATTGAACAGACCAGAGACTACTCAAAACCCTAATGGCTACTTGAAAACCGCGAATAAAGGTCAGAATAATTTCTAATACTCCTATTATACCAGGTTTTAAGCCATTCCCTCCTATTCGAAGAATCTACTAGGAACCAAGAAAGACTAAACGCGGTAAGAACAGGAGGAACGGGCAGGAAATACTTACCGGAAGTTTGAAAACGAGATGAAGGCGCAAGCTCGGGGACAAACTTCACTGAAGAACGTGACAAGTCCTGGGAAGATTTGCACAGAGTCTCGACAAAGCAGAGGAAGTTTAGGGAAATTTTGGCCTATCGAGCGCCTATAAATGTACCAGCTTTCAAACCCCGACCGCTCGATCATACGCAAGCACATCCAACGGCGGGGGCATAAGGCCTGCATCCTACGATTAGGGTGAGGGCGGGAAACTGAAAGGATCCTAATCCAACAGCCCGAATTCATCCAATTCAAAAGGTTGGCTACGTCAGCGCGGTAGTTGGACCGACGGGACGTTTGCATTTCTCGAGGCGACAGTGCCCTCATGACATAGGTTCAGAGTTAGGCTTCTGCACCCGAGGCAGACGAAATGAAACGCCGGGGCAAGGTCCCAGCCTAGCTCGAGGCAATCCATAGGAAAGCGTTGACCTGGAAGGCAGATGTTGTACCCGAAAATACGCTTAGACACGTCGGCCAACGAGGGCACGCCACGTGGCCCCATAGTGGCTACGTGGACATGGGCGTCGACTGTTTAGGCCGCCGACCCCATTAACCCTCGACGTCTATAAGGCTCGTCCGGGAAGATGATCTGGCTAAAGTCGGCCAAGTTGTGGTCTGCGCCTAGACTCTGCCGCAACGGTACAGCGCCAACTATATAAACGTGGGACCCCCGGAGTGTCTGCAATGCAGGCATTAATTGCAAAACCCTAAACCGTCCACAAGTGGATGGAGGAGGGCTACAGGTTACAGGTTACAGGGTGTGCAGAGTCGTAATAGAAGACTTATGAGATGAATGAACAGTCCAAAAGGTGATTAGTTGGCTATGGGTCTTGGCCCATAGGATGGCAAGCACTCGATTGGAGGCCTACAGGAAGGCCTATGGAGGAAAACCGCCCATGAAGTAAACTTGGGCTATAAAAGATGGACAAAACCCCAATCTCAGGGGATGATTTTTCACCTCCTTCTTTCTTCATACACATGTAATAAAAGACCCAGAGATATATGCAAAAAATACAGTGGATGTAGCTCTTATTTAACAGGGTGAACCACTCTAAAATTCCGTGTGTCCTACTTTTCGCACTCCTTTCGCATATCTTATGTTCTTACAAAACACTTCATAGCCTAAGTCTAGATATATAGTCAATTCCAACCGGTAATCCAACGGGATACCAGCGGGTAACCCGGCGCATTTCTGTTGACGAAATTTGACCGTCAACAATGTTGATCACCATTTATATAGTTGAGCTATTAATGAAGGCGTGCCTTTTGATAGGTAAAGTTTAGATAGAATCGTGAAAGCTTACTCAATAAAATAATAAAGAAAAAGTTTGGATAGAATCATAGTCGAAAAACACAGCCACTTTATACTCAATTATGTAAGTTCAAATTTTCAAAACTCACGTTTGGCTTGTTTTCTTGATGGTTTGATGTTTATTTCTTCAGGACGTACAAAACCTCATGTAATATAAAATAAGAGGTTAACCTAATTGGGTTAATTCAGTCGCCAATATTATTAAGTAAAAGTCTGATTGTGGGGTGGTGGGTTGATTATGCTGCAGCATTATGGAGGCTCAAGAAGTCACATTTTCACTTGGGGTGGTGGATTGTTTTCTTCTGTTTTTTGTTTTTTCAGAGACTATGAAATACCAATTAGCAGACTTAGGCTTAGTTTGGTAGCGCTGTGGATTCTAGAAAAATTACTTTTAGCTGTGTTGAAGAAAGAAGCAGATGTTACAAGAACTAGTTGAGTGTTTGGTAAAATGTAATTATAGTAGCTATGCTGGTTCTAAAATCAGTGTAATAGCGTTTGGTAAATTTTGAGGTTGAATTGCTGTGGGTATGTAAAATGACCAAAATAAACATGGTATGAAACTTAAATATATATAATTATTTTTGGTATTTAAAAATACTTGTTTAATTTTTAAAAAACATAATGCTATGATTTTGAGTTTTTTAACAATAAATTTATGATAATTAATTCTTTTTTTATTTTTTTATTCACAATATAGTTACAATTAAAAAGAGCATTAGTGAGTAATCAACATATACAATAAAAATATACATTTTATGTTCAAACTATTTCACCAGATTGCATGGAATGTGTGAGTTTCCATTTGACTTTACTACCAAACTTTTCTTTTTGTCCGTCCAAACCAAAATTCAAGATTTCATATGCTTATCTTACACAAAATTTGTCCAAATCAAAGTAAAATGGTCCAAATAAAAGCGAGGGGGATGAGAGACAAGCAAAGACGAAACGAAATAAGAGACCAACTCCTTCACTTTGCAAGAGAAAATCTAAAATTATCCAAAAATACAACTGTAGCAAATGAGGATCGACTCCAACAAATTTTGAATGTGTAAAATTCTTGTGTAATTACAATAGAAAAACTCACCTTTTCTATAGGCAAATCGAGAAAAAATAAATAAAGCAAAACTGTCTGAATCGACGCATTCAACTCCGCTCGACAAACTATCTCTAGTTATTCTCACCCCTCTTTCAATACTTTGATTCCCCCAAGAATTCGAGCAAGTCAATCTGAAATCAGAAGCAATGCAGCAATTTTAACCATAACAACGATGTTAAAGCTCATTAAGAAACATCATCAGTCCAGTTAGCCGTGGCTCTTCCACGAGAACAATATCCCCAAGTACTTGAAAGCATTGGCCCTTTCTAGATAGATGCTCACAACCATGGTCCCAAAGAGAAGGCCAGTGACTGAGAGATTAATGCCCGCATATGCCTGCGCTGGGGTTATGACTCTGAAGATGATCGTCAGCATGGCGCCGAGGAGAGACCCAGCCGTTCTTCCTATTGGAAGGAATGGAACTGCTGGGAAAACAGCCAGAATCCAGAAGATTACAAAAGCAATTGAGCCAAGAACAACTTTTTCAGGAGAAGGCAAAGCCATTATTCTTGATCAAAAGTCTTTTTCAGGAGCTGAGTGCCTGCTCAGATGTAAAGCAATATTATCAAGTTGAAGCAATTTTTTTTTTTACCACCTTATAATTTTGGATTACAAATTACACATGTTCTGAAGTTGTAAAACCTATATCAATAGATGATACTTCAATAAATATTTGTACATACATGCACAAAATCATGCATATGATCAAATATAAAACGAAACTCAAAGACTTCAGAAAGTTATTTTTAAGTTGGACAAACTAATTAGCAGAAAAGAAAAAAGTATGCATGACGAAAAAACCTACATTCACTGAATTGGTTTCTATAACTAAACGTTGTATGCAAATGATGACAATATATATATATATATATATATATTATACATGCATGTTGAACTATCAAAACAATACTAACATTAACATCACCACAGTTCTTTTCCAGCCAAAATAAAGAAACTTCAGAACCTCTTATATGAGATACTCTAGCAAGTCAAACGTGAGCTAGAACTTTATCTCTTGCTGCATGAAGCTCATAAGAAAGTATATATGAAGACAACACAAGTGCTCTCTTCTTTTGAAGCAATATAAATATACAAACATATATATCCATACGCACACACACACGTGAATACAAACATATATATCCATACACACACACACGTAAATACAAACATATAACCTTCAAACACACACACCACGTATATACCTACAAACATGTATATATCTACAAATACAAACTTAAGTCCTACAAATACACACGTATATACCAACAAACTTAACTCAAATGAAAAGAATTAAGTCGTATTCATTAAGCTTGCCGCAATTTGATCTCGTACTTCATCCATTTCCAGTGATAGTAAATCTTGATTCTCTTCTACATTATTGTCATCTAATTGATTCTCTTCATAAACGAAATCATCTGGATTATCCTCGACCCTTTGAAAATGTAGATCACACTTATCATGCTTCCTAATGTAGTTATGGAGCGTCATTGTCGCAATAACTATTTTCACTTACTTTGCAAATGAATAATTTAGCATGTCTTTCAAAATTTTTCATTTTTTCTTCCAGACACCAAATATGCATTCGATAACACTTCGAAGAGAAGAATGTGCTTGGTTAAATACCTCTTTATAGCCAGTTGGTCGACAACCCATTTGAAATTGTTCTAAATGGTATCTTTCTCCTCTATAAGGTCCAAGAAAACCTTTTAATTGTGGATAACCCATGTCAACTAAATAGTATTTACCTATTGAAATAAGAACACAAAAACTTAATAAATTATAAAACAGAGTTCTCATGAATATAGAAGAGGTTTTTACCTTCTGGTGGTGTTGGGAAGTTCAAATTTGTACGACGTAGTGCTGATAAGAATATTCTTGTATCATGAGCACTACCTTCCCAACCTGCATATGCGTATGTAAATTTCATATTAAAATCACAAGCAGCCATCACATTTTAGGTTGGCACACGCTTTCTACCAATATATGGGACTTGATCTTCTGGTAATATTGTAGCTGGAACGTGTACGTCATCTATTACGCCAATACAGTTCTAAAAAGAAGAAAGTTCTATGTTTAAAATGATTACATTAAATAAGAATGAAAGCATATAATTAACGAAGAGAATACCTTAAAATGTGGCATATATCTACAATCCGTTAATATCTCATGAGGCACTCCACTAAACTCTGGATCATCAGGCTTTATAACATCCATACTCATACGACAGACAATGTCTAGAACGTACTCAAAATATCTACTAACTGTTTCACCAGAGTGTTGAAATCATTCTTGTGTTAAATGATTTCCCGCACCCTGACCTAAAATGAATAAAAACATTCCGACTATTTCAAACGCAGACATATTTCTTGATCCATGTAATCTGTAGTTACATTGCAAATCATTACATAGCGACATAAATACATCTTTATCCATTCTAAACATTCTATAACTTATAATTTCATGTCCGCCTAATAATTCCATTACCCACATGTTTTCAGTTTGAACAGAGTTCATACAAGGATTTTTCTGAATATACTTATTGTAATACTGTTCAATGAGTCGTATAATAACACAAACAAGTTCTAAACTAAAAGATTGGGCAATATTGTCAGACATCCCAGCATATAACGAAGAAACCTGCATGTCAACATAATTCAAATGAAATAATGGAAAATATTCAGTACAATGTATTCGAATTCATGGGGAAAAAAAAAAAGGTCCGAAACATAATTAATGAAAGCCACACTAAAAGATTAATCATAGTAAAGGAACACTTAAGAGACACTCAAGGGAATTTAAGAGGATGATCCTAACCCGTGCTCAAATTTAAGCCAATTGAGCTTCAACTCAGGTCGTTTCAAAGCTAAAAATGACTCTCTTTTAATCGTGTCTGAGCACAAGTAGATAGCAAAAAAATACAACTCGCTCTCACTCTCTAATCCAGGAAGAGAATCAAGGACTTCAATAACTTGTGCAATGCTACAATCTGGTCCTTTAGTTTGTGCAATGGATGATCCGGTACTAATAGTCTCCACTACAGTCACAAGGCGATCAATTTGTTGCGACAATTTGGCAGCACCGCCAACTTTATCCTTGCCTTTCCCTTTTTTGAATTTCTTTTGTCCCTCATCTGACTCAATTGGACGCTTCTTCTTAGGGTCCTGTGACATTTCTCTTCTGATAGGTGCATCTGACGATCAACTACTCTCAAGTTGTTCAACTGGATATATCATTTCATTTGTTGTTTTATCAGGCTCACATGGCATCTGTCCAGATGCGGGTGTCCAAGAAAACACTCCTCTGGCCACAGTATTAGTAAACATCCTATTTAACTTTTCCTCAGATTCTAGTTCAATTCCCCCGAGTGCGAAACTTCGATGCATTAGGATGAATCTGTAAAAACACTTCAATAAATTAAACCTCCCACACACCAACACTACACTATAAAAAATGTACAACTTCATTCATATACCTACAATTTATTATACCACCATTCCTCAGATGCATCAATAGTATTCTTTTTATTGTTCCAACCTAAACCAGTTTTCTTCCCAACAAGTTCCTTCCAAAGCTTCCAATCATTCTTCACAGCATCCCACTTATTCTTCAATTGTTGTCTTTTATATACTCGTTTGGTTGCTTCATTAAATTTCCGAATTACATTTTCCCATCCAACTTTATCAAGATGTGTCCAGGTCGGTGTCCACCTTCAACCTCTTTGATACACAAATCACAAAAAAGGTCTACAACCTCGGAATCCCATATTGCTTTACCTTGTGGTACACTACCCTCTTTTTGAACAAATGATGACTGAAAGAACTACCACCATTATAAACCCATCGCATATTTGTAGATATCAAAAATAAGTAAAGCAAGTTAAGGCTTTTTTAAGCAAATGATAATGAACAAAAAGCTAAGCAAAGGAAACCACAAGAGTGTCAACCTCCATTCTTGCTAATAGTTGAAGCTGCAAATAATTAACATAGCCAAACATTCAAACACATAGCCTGCAAATAATCAACTTCCTATTAACCTGAGCTTTGTCAACTTCCTATCAAAAAGATCTTCAAAAGACATCTCCATATCCTTAAAGATTCTATGATTTCTCTCTATCCATATGACATATAAAATAGCTAGAATCAAAGCTCTCCAAATTGTCTTGGTTTTTCTCTCCCTCCCAAAACCGAAAAAATTGTCCACTAGTATAGAGTTACAACAGAATTATCACCTACAGACAAAAACCTCTTTTATTTTCACCTCCCTGTCATTTTTAAGACTAAAAAGCCTTGGAAAAGTGATTGCAAAAGGCTGTCATTTTGTTTTTACATATCATATTTGATGCTTTCTTCTCTCAAGGATATATTTTCCTTTCTTTTTTTGTTTTCAAGAATTAAAGATTATTGATGTATTCAGCTCATGTTCTTCTCTCTTTCGTTTTTTTTTTTTCTTTTTTATTTCTTAATGTCTTAACATATATACTCATGGTAAACCAGGAGCAAACTCATACCCAGATAAGAAACCACAATCAAATAATTAATTATCTTCTTCAACGAGCTTCAAGGATACATCCCTGTTCTTCCACCATCTCATTTTTATCTAGATTTGTCTAGCAAATGAACTTTAAAAAATCGATTTTGGCCTCCCAAAATCTCTATCAAAGTTAGCCCAAATCAACATTCAGAGAAAAAAAAATCCAATGACCAATTCGACATTTAGAGGATAAACAAAGGGTTTACAGTTTACAGAGCAGAGAACAAAAATTTTGTACAAAATATGAAAACCCAAATCGACATTCAAAACCACCAACACCAAATCGACATTCAAAACCCAAATTTCATCAAGCCATACACCAAATCGACATAAAAAAAAAAAGCTCAATCGAGTACTTACAGATGCAAAGATTGTGAGCTCCAACCAAATCCGGTCTCAGCTGGCGACGAAATCTAGAAGCCCTAACACGAGCAAAACCACCAACACCGAGAGAACAGAGATTTTGGAGACTCCGCTGCCGACAATCGCAGGAGATAAACGGAGAGAGGGAGTCCGAGAGAGAGAAGAAAGATAAACGGAGGGAGAGAGCTTTGACTGAGAGAGCGAAGGCTGAGGCTGAGGCGAGAGAGCACGAGAGGAGGCTGAGGCTGAGAGTTTCAAGAGAGGGGCTGAGGCTGAGAGCACGAAGGAGTTTCAGAATGATAGGTTTTAGGGTTATTAGATTCTCTAAGAATCCGGTTTTATGTGTTTACCAAACACATTTTTTAGCTTTAGCTGAAAAAAAAAAAAAAAAAGTGATTTTGGCTTCCCAAAATCCCTACCAAACTAAGCCTTATTAGGGAGCAAAAAATCGATTATCCCCTTTGAAATTCACAACAAATTAGCATTTGGTATTGGGAAACTCATTATGGCTTACTATTGCAAATGCATTCTATAATAATAACTTTTACAATATTGTTGAAACAAATAAATAGAGAAGAAAGAGACAACAAAAACCGCTAACTTAGCGAACTAAATTGGGTGCATGATGCAAAATCAGGAGAAGTGTATGCCAGCCTTGTTGAACAAAGAAAGCAGATACAATAATTCCTGTAGGGTGAGCTTGGACGATCTCTTCTCTTCAACACGGCCAAAACCTTGTTTTTGAATTCGGATGGCTCCCCTTCTACATCACCAGATGCTAGAGCTAAAAGTCCATCCATATCCACATCTTATTATCATTTCTTCATCTCCATCATCATCATCATCCACATCCATATTTAGGTCTTCATTGTTGTCCCTGAGTCTTGAAAAGTCCATCTTATTATCATTATCCTCCATCAAACCTTGTCCTGAGAGCTTCAGTGCCTGTACAGTCTTGTAGTTCTTCTCCAGTAAAGTAATCTTCTGCCTAAAGATTAAACCAAGAGTCTTGTTCTTACGGTTGAAGCATATCCGGAGAAATCCATCCCACTCTTTTTGCTTCACTTCAATCCGGGGTTTCCTTGGCTCAATTCGAACCACAGAGGAATCCACTTTCGGGGGAGGGCGGAAGTTATTCTTTCCGACTTTAAGGAGGTGCGAGACTCGGGCAAGCAGTTGGGTTTTCACAGTAAGACGGCAGTAGAGCTTGTCCCCAGGTTGGGCCACCAGTCTCATTTAACCAAGAAGGCTAAATATATGCAATTCAATTAATAATAAAATCAAAATCACGATTCAAAACGAAGGAAACCTCAATCGCAATATAGCATTAACCAGAATCCAAAACACAACAACAAATTCTGCGGATATTGAAACAAAAAACGCAACGCAATGGAAAAAGAAAAGATTGGAAATTTAGAAATAAAGAAATACCTTCAACCGATTGGAGAGAGGAGTGCCCTGGAAGCGCCGCTGCAACTCGAGGACCATACGAGGGTCGACCTCGACGGCGATGACCGCCTTGCTGGCTTCTAGAAGCTTCTTCATAAGGTTTCCGGTACTAGGACCGATCTCGAGGATGGTGTCGGTAGTCTTGATGCCGGCTTTCTGGACGATGGAGTCGACGAGCAGAGGGTTCTTGAGAATGTGCTGTCCCTTCAACTTGTGGAAGGATATGCCTCCTTGGTACGGAGCGTGCGCTACTGCGTTCGGCTTCGGTTTCTCTTTCCTCGCCTTTCCGCCCGCCATTGTTGCTCCCAATTGGAACTGTAGAGAGAGAGAGAGAGAGAGAGAGAGAGAGTTATGAGTAATTGTGTTTAGTCTCGGAAAGCTTCGTTAGGGTTCGGGAATCGAGGAGAGAGAAGCCGGTGACGGGTGGTGGATGCGAAGAGAGCTCGGAGTTGGTTCGGGGGCTTCGAAGCCATGGCGTCGATGGTCAATGGCTGGAGCTCGGTGGTCGAGCAAGAAATGGGGGCTAGGGCATCAGGGACTTTTTGGAGAAAACGTGAATCAGGGCTAGTGTTGGACTTTCGGGCGGCGGGCATGCCCGATGCCCGAAAATTTTCGGGCACGGCGGGCAGGCCCGTCTCGCCGCCCGAAAATAATTTTCTTCGGGCACGGGCTCGGGTAGCCCGAAAATGGTAAGCCCTCGACAGTCCGCCGCCGTGGAGAAGCCTTCTCCCGCCGTTCGTCGGATTTTTTTTGAATTTTCCGGCAAATACCCGAAGCTGCCCGAATTTTTACCCGAATTACCCGAATTTTTTGTGACCGTTGACCGAATTTTGGTGACCGTTGCCCGAATTTCGCCCCATGCCCGAAAAATGCCCGATTTTTTTTTACCGTTAGCCCGAAATGCTCGAATTTTGAAAAAAAAAAAAAACGGTCTTTTGCCCGAACCCGAATTTTGCCCGAATTTTTTAACCAAACGGTCGGATTTTTATCCGTTGCCCAAACTGCCCTAATTTTGCCCGACCTGCCCGAAAATTTTGTCGCCGTTGGACCCGAATTTTTGGGGGAAAAATTTTTTTTTTCAACCCAAAAATTTTCCTATAAATACCCCCCTCCCCCCAACCATTTTCCTCACCCCAAAACTCTCATTCTCTCTCAATTTCTCTTAATCTCTCTCAATTTCTCTTAATCTCTCTCAAATCTCTCTT
>NW_010361196.1:953907-959575 GCF_000414095.1 Morus notabilis | reverse complement strand
ATAATCCTAATGCACAATTTTTTTCTAGAACTACTCTTAGGAAAGATGCATTAAAATTATATAAACAAGAAAAAGAAGCATTAATCAACCTTCTACATTCTACTAGTGGTTGCGTTGCGTTAACGGCGTATATTTGGTCCGCCGTTGCCAACAAGGATTATTTAGCTGTAACCGAACATTATTATAAAGGTTTTGATTTGGATAAGAGAATCTTAGGTTTCAAATGTGTTATAGGATCACATACTGCCAATTTAATATATAACACAATTTTATCTGTTATTGATGAATATAGTTTAAGAGATAGAATAATGGCCATAAAATTAGATAATGCAACTGCGAATACTAAAGCAATAAAACTTTTTTAAAATGATTTAAGTTTATTTAGTAATAATGATATTTTCCACCAACGTTGTGCATGTCATATAATTAATTTAATAGTAAAGTCCGGTTTAAAATCAATGTCAGGTCATATTAAAAGAATTAGAGATAACATTGCTTGGATTCAAGGTAGTAATCAAAGAATACAAGATTGGTTTAGATTTCTACAAGCATGTAATCAAAATCCTAGAGCATTAGCCTTAGATATGCCCATAAGATGGAACTCCACTTACATAATGCTTGAACAATGCATCCCCTATAAAGATGCTATAATAAATTATGTTAGTGCAAAATTAGGAACAGGATTTATAGATGAAACTGATTGGCAAATTGCCGAACTTTTGTATAACTTTTAGGTAGATTTCATAAAGTTACCTTAAAGCTTAGTGGAACTTATTACCCAACTTCACCATTAGCATTAGGAGAACTTTTAAGAATGTCTATTTTATTTAGTGAATTTTGGACACATGAGGTTTTAGGAGTTCCTATCGCCCACGGATTATTTTGGTTTTGTAAACATATATATTTTGGAGTTAAACTCATATACCTTGGATGATTGTATAATTTTAATTGTGGCTAGGAAACTTGATGGGAATGGTGTATTAACGAAATTTTGTTTAAGCAAAAAAAAAAAAATGAAACACCATAGTTTTCACATAAGTGACAGGTGAAGATTAGTGATTGTGGCACGTACTTAGGATTGTTGGCAAGGAACTAAAACGTTTGAAGGAGATGGTATATAAGGGGTGTCACAGGTTGTCTAAGAAGAAGAAGAAGAAGACGACGATGACGAGTCAAGGTCAAGAAGAATCTGGGAGTGGAAGTGGATCTTCATCAAGAGGTGGCGGCGGATTCAACGAGTTAATGGCGTACCTGAGTGAGGGCTTAGTTGTAGACAGTAGTGAGGTGTTTGATTTGGTTGAGTGGTGGAGGGCACGAGCATTAACTTGGCCGATCCTAACACGACTGGCAATGGATATTTTTTCAATCCCGGTCTCCACCGTTGCAGCCGAACAAGCATTCAGTACAACCGGCCGAATACTTGAAGAACGGAGAAACGCATTGCAGCAGGATATTGTTGAAGCTTTGGTGTGCATCAAGGATTGGGACCGTTCCGACCAACGCTTACACGATACAATCTCACCGGCAAACCAAGAATGGATCGACGAATTTAATAGATTAACTTTTAATTTTCAAGATGATCCTTCTGCTTCATCTTGATAATTTCTTTGTAAATATTTATTTACTTTGTAATTCCTAATTTGTATAGTGTTTATTGTAATTTGTAATCTTGTATAGACTTTGTAAGTTCATCAAATTTGTAATTCGTCCCACAATGATTGCACTCCTTTTTCCTTACCAAGTTTTTATCCCAATTGGGTTTTTCTTGGTAAGGTTTTTAATGAGGCAATCATAAATTACAAATTTAAAAATCAATGAAGAAGTAATTTTTTTTATATAGTTCGTTCGTGTCGTGTGTTCATTTCATATTTCAAATTATAATATACACAATTACACATTGTAATTATACAAATACTTATTTCAACAACATAAAAATATAATATAAAAAAAAAGAAAAAAAAATTTCGGGCAGCCGGTCGGGCATCGGGCAGCCCGACCGGGCACGGGCAGGCTTCCTCTGCCCGAAGCCCGTCTATGGGAATTTTCAGGTCGGGTCAGGCAGGCCAAATTTTCGGGCAGATCGGGTTCGGTCATCGGGCAAAAATTCAGACTTTTCGGTGGTCACGGGCGGCCCGTCCAAAGTTTCAGCACTGATCAGGGCTGAATGAAAAATGAGCGTGGCGTTTAAGGAAATTACGGATTTCTTCTATGGGCTTTGGGGGATCATGACCGTTTATATCAGCGAAGTGGTCTTAAGATGGGATGGACGGTAGGGATGAATGTGGTGATTGGGATCAAGGGTGTGAGGGTATTTTCGTCTTTCGGGTATGTGTTGCTTGCGACGCAATCTTTTTTCTGAGAGTGAGAGGGTTAAAAAAAAAAAGTTATCTTCTCATGTTTTAGAAGATTTGAATAATGTTTTTCAGGACAGAGAAGTTACAATTAAAACACAAGTTTTTTTCTTCTTTTATTTTCTTTTCTGGACCAGTAGACCGACATATTAGGTGCGTTTAAAATTCATTTCAAAATGTTTTTGTTTTTTGTATGAAAATGAAAACGAAAACGTGTCACGCCCCCCAAACGGGGTGGGTGACGTGGAGCTCGATTAGTGGTTAATAAAGCAGATTCCCAGACGAGCCCCACTCAACTGCATTAAAATATAAATAAATTACAGAATTCCGGAGCCTCTGACACACAGGGCTCCACCCCACAGGACATACGGTATCGTACATACATGCTCATGTAAATAATCATTACAACAGACATCAACCACAGTCTAGTTAATCCAAATATTACATAAGTTTACAGAATTTCTCAAATTCCTTACATTTATTCAAGAAGATGAACTCAATCCTCACTTGATCCAACAGTAGCCATCTTCCGCTACCCCGCGCCGCTCCTAGAGTCTCCTGGGAGCGGTTTAATACATTTGAAACATAAAACGTGAGCGAAAGGTCCAGTAGGATGTTAATTACAAAGACGTAAAGTAAATAAATAGATAAGGTGCAAGTAAATAAATAAATGGGTACGTAAATAAATAGACATTCAATCCCAACAGACAGCCGGAACCTCACATCCTTTTTCTCAAAGGAAATAAATGTAAAATCTCCATATTACAGGCTTCAACAAGTAATTAGTACAAATTACTTACCTAACCAAGTGCCTCGCCTACCCGAACCGAGTTTCGGGTTCTGCCCCCAAGGATGCACTCTCCGCATCCTATCTAGGCTTACAGCAATAGACTCTAATACCAGTTCACAAGATCTCTTTGCTTAAGAAATCATTCATTAACTTTTCTGAAATCGTTTTTATGACCCCACGAACTACTCAAGCCGCGGGCCCCATGACTGGGCAAGCCATGAGGTTCCATGACTAATTAAGCCATTGTTTTCAAAGCGTTTTTCTTTCACAACCAATCCCATTCTTTAAAACATTTTCAATGCCAAATCTTCTTTTAAAAATAGGCTCACAAGGAAAAGGGATAGAAATCCTACCTCGCACTACCAAACCTGGGATTAGCGTTGCCTTTTCCGGCTTTCGCTTCCTCAAGCCCCTTCAATCTGAATCATCAGCGATCACTGATGCAAGACAACACTTTAGGATTAATTCTCATTCCTAAAGCAATCCAAATCTCAATTTCTAACCAAGATTTCCTATTAGTGTGCCCTAATCCATTTTCATATTTCAAATTATCATTCCAAGGGTTTTCAATCTCAAAATAAGGATTAAATATGCTAATGCATTCATCTCAAGTCCCCCAAATGAAGCTAATTTAGGTTCTCCCCGAAAATAGGGGTCAAAATGGCAATTTCAGGCCAAACGGGGTCAAACCCCATGTCAACCGGTCGACCGGTGACAGAACAGTGCATTACCACCGGTCGACCGGTGGTGTGCACTCCGGTCGACCGGACAGGTCGACCGGTCAGGCCAATGCAATCCGGTCGACCGCATAGGTCGACCGGTTTCCATGTGATATGGTCAACCGCACAGGTCGATTGGTGGAATCAACTGCGCGAGAGAAGCTCGCAGAAATCAGTCGAAAAACCTGCAAATCCAGACCCAAATCGAAATATTTCAAGGGGAAACCACTAGATCTGAGTTCTAGGTCCTAAAACAAGTCCAAAGAACCCAAGATCTCCAATTTCTACTCTAGTTTTACTCAAAAACCATCAAAATCCGGTTTGAACCAAAAATACGTTTTGAAATTCAAAAACTTAAAATTCAAGAGAGGTTCTTTCAGTAATCTTACCTTGAATCCTTCTCTTGACGTTGAAAACTTCTTCAAATCTTTCCTTGGTTCAAGATCCGTTTGATTTGGGACAAAAGGGGAGAGAGGGAGAGCACAGGAGAGTGGGAAAGTGAGTGAGGGAAAGTGAGAGAGAGAGAGAGAGGTGCACGGGAAGGAGAAGGAAAAAGAAAAGGAAAAGGAAAAAGGGAAAAGAAAAGAAAAGGAGACGGAAATGAAAAGGACATGTGTACAATATTATAAAACAATAGTCCAGAAATGCGCCCATAAATTCCTGCTGCTCTATTCACAGTGGACCGCTCGTTTTGCCATTGACAACTGTTCATTGACATGTCCTCAAAGAGATTAAGTGCATCCCCGGGTGTCTTTGACAAGATGGTCCCACCGGCCGCTGCATCAATATGGGCCTTAGTTTGCCCAGTAAGCCCATTGTAAAAAAGTTGCACTTGGAACCAATCCTCAATGCCATATTGAGGACACTTCCGGAGCATCTCCTTGAACCGTTCCCATGCCTCATATAATTGTTCATACTCAAATTACCGAAATTGAGTGATCTCAGCCCTCAGTTGAGACGTCTTGGAGGGCGGGAAGAATTTGATTAGGAACTTTTGGGCCATGTCCTCCCATTCGGCTACACTCCCTGATGGTAAAGATTGAAGCCATGCCCGAGCCCGGTCCTGCAAGGAGAATGGGAAAAGTTTCAAACGAATGATCTCAGCGCTCACCCCATTCATCTTAACTGTGTCACAAATCTCCAGAAAAGTAGCCAAGTGGATATTGGGATCCTCGTGCGGCAAGCCTCCATATTGGTTCTATTGGACCATATTGACGAGGGCCAGCTTGAGCTTGAAGTTGTTGGCATTAACTTGTTGACATTGGATGCTCGAATAATTCTCATTCACTACGGGCTTGAAATAATCTCGCAACGTCCGTTGCTGGTCTTCTTGGTTTTGTTCCTCGGCCATGTTCTTAGCCCTAGCTCGTCGTTCTCTCTTTAATGCTTGAACAGTTCGTTCGATTTCTGAATCCAAAGGCAAGAGTTCCGAGCCACGTGCTTTTTGCATGCACCTACAAACACAACCAAAGAAAAATAGATAAATAAATACAAATAAAAAAAACTTAGATTAAAACAAGATATTTCTTCACTATAGTAGTCTAATTCTTAACTGCTCAATCCCCGGCAACGGCGCCAAAAACTTGTTGCAAATAATTTGACTACGCTTGCAAGTGCGCAAGTCGTACAAGTAATAAAGTGGTCTGAAGACCGATATCGTCCCACGAGGATTGACGTTAAGAATATAAACTAACTATTGTGAACATCATATCTTAACTTTATCTAAGCGATCAAATTTGGATGTGATAAACTCAAAGAAAAACTAAAATAATAAAGGAAAACTAAATCAAAAGGAAAGATGACAGTAA
>NW_010361196.1:926899-953813 GCF_000414095.1 Morus notabilis | reverse complement strand
TCGTTCTCTCCTTAATGCTCGAACAGTTCGTTCGATTTCTGAATCCAAAGGCAAGAGTTCCGAGCCACGTGCTTTTTGTATGCACCTACGAACACAACAAAAGAAAAATAGATAAATAAATACAAATAAAAAAAACTTAGATTAAAACAAGATATTTCTTCACTATAGTAATCTAATTCTTAGCCATTCAATCCCCGACAACGGCACTAAAAACTTGTTGCAATATAATTTGACTATGCTTGCAAGTGCACAAGTCGTACAAGTAATAAAGTGGTCTGAAGACCGATATCGTCCCACGAGGATTGACGTTAAGAATATAAACTAACTATTGTGAACATCATATCTTAACTTTATCTAAGCGATCAAATTTGGATGTGATAAACTCAAAGAAAAACTAAAATAAAGGAAAACTAAATCAAAAGGAAAGATGACAGTAATTAATAATACGTGCTAAAATTAGAACGAAAAATCAATATAATGAAAATGCTAGGGTCTTGACTTCACTCTATTGCGATTATGTTTCTCCGTAGTAATATGCCTAACCTAACTCAACGTTCTCAAGAACCTAGAGTGATGTGTATCCTTATACCCTCTCTCGAGTGCCGCATAAAGAATGTGTAGGTGATATCAAGCCTATATCTCTATACAACTTTTCATCCCCACCTTCATTAAGTTCCACTCTAGAAACAATTCCTGGAATTCCACTTCTCAATTTCACAACCTAAAATTGTTTCGGTTACCTAGGCAATGTTTATCTCTCGATCTCACACCAACCTAAGTTGTTCTATTCATTTCTTGATTGCTTGAACGTTCCCCACTCGAGTATTAATCCTCACAATAAAAATCTGCCCAATTCAAAATCTCATAAAGCATAGCAATATGTAAATCATAGATTTAGCAGCAATAATTCAAAATAGAACACGAAAGAAACGAAGAGCTTTAATTAAATGCACATTAAACGTCGAAACAATAATCACAAATAGAGATTCATCTAAACCCTAACAAATAAGAAAATTAGCCACACATTATGTGGTTCACAATCTCAAAATAATATTCAAAACCTAGAAAAATACAAGAAGAAAGATAAGAAGAGAATGAAGAACGCTTGGAATTCTTGAAGAATCGCTGGAATTTCCCTCAAATCCTCTCCGATTCAGTTTTTCTTCTTTTGCAAACCCTTTTTCTCTTTTTTTGGCTTCAGTTTTCGGCCTCTCTTCCTTATATTCCACGTCCAGCACCCCTCCAAGAATCCAATTCTAACTTTCCATAAAAGTCCCCGCACCAAACTAGGGTAAAACGCGTGTTTCTAATAAAATCGGGTAACTCAGGCGACATATCCCCTAGAATAGGCGACATATCGCCTAAAGGAGGCGACATATCTCCACAAAAGAGGTGACATATCGCATCCCTCTCTGGTCCTTCGTATAGGTGTGCTCGATTTTACTCCTTTTCGAGTCGCGTCACCATCTGAAGGCGCCATATCACCTCGTTCTCTGTCTTTTTGACCCAAAATGCCTCAAAACTCAGCAATTTCACCCTTTCCTACACACTCAAGGGAAAGTCATCAAATCCACATAAAAACTTGAGGAAAAACACACCGAAACTAGCTAAAGGAGTAACGAATGAGTGCATAAATTACGCACTCATCACAAATCAACAAGAGAAGTGCCAACACTAACATCCTCCCCAAACCCGGATTTTACGCATTGACAATGCACTTGCCTACCCGCAACTTGATCAAACAAGCACCGACAAACCTTCAATGTACAAGACAGAGCTAACCCATCAACCGGAAAACCGGAGCGGCAAAGCCCGGCAAAGAGATTCAGAGCTTCATGGTTAAAGCCATTACGAGAGTACTCGAAAAGCAAGCTAGTGGATTCCGAAAAGTCTCTATTAGGACTTTTCTTGAACAAGTGGTGTGCATTACAAGAGCTGCAAAATTCTGCAGCTATGGACAACTCTTTGGAACCATAGGAGATTGAACAAGGATGCGACGGAGATTGAAGCCAAAATGTGAGAAAAAAGCGCTTCATGCTTAGTTTTGAGAGAGTTCTTGATTGAAGAACCATAGTAATGTTGTTGTCTTCTTTGGATTTACGTTAGAAGATTATTGGTATGTGTTAGAGAGAAGATTACATATGTTTTACAATTATCGAACTCAGAAAGAGAAGATTTGTTGAAGCTTTTGAACATCTATAGACGACAGACTATAATCTGCCAGCATACAAGAGCAAAAAAGAGACTTAAACCTGCAAATTAGATCTCATAACAAAAAAACTATCAAAAACTTGCTCCCTCCATCTCTGTAAATTAGATCTGCGGCCGCCACCTCCACATCCCAACTCTGGCGAGCCTAGGCAAATCCCGCTGCCAACTTCACGGCCAAGCTCCGGCGAGCCCAGGGAATCGCGCTGCCACCTCCGCGATCGTGATTCTGTGAAAACGGCGTCCTGAGTTCGGGGAAGAGAGAGAAACATGCGGAGAGGAGAGAGAGAGAGAGATCGGAGAAGAGAGCCAGAGCGAAAGAGAGAGAAAAAGAAAATGGAGAAAATGAAAACGGTCTTAAACCATTTTCAAATTTTCAGAAAATGACAAAAACGTTTTTGTTTTTAATTTTAAAAAAATTTTACACCAAACGCGTTTTGTGGAACCATTTTCATTTTTCATTATCAAAAATTGTGAAAAATGGAAATAAAAATGAAAATCGGTACGAACGAAGAAATTTCGAACAAAAGGATTCCTCTTCCATCAACAGCTCTCTCGCTTTCCACGGGGAACTACTTTTCATAGGCTGATCCGAATTAGGCTTTAGGTCTTCTACACGCAGGCATACCCTTTCTTTCTTCTAGCTAGGGTTGAGACAAAGACCTATATTAGTATACCGACTCCTCCCTTACTCAACATCCCCTCGTTAAGTACACTTCCTTAAGTAACGTACACTCCTTTTGTCTCGGGTTTCAACTACTTTCTTTCAGTTCAATCTGGGAAGAAGGCTTGCTTTTCGTTGATCTCTTACTGGTGATCCATCACTCGAACCTGGAACCAAAGGACTTGCCTTTTTCGTTGAGCTAGGCCTGTAAACTCTTTTAGGAGTTCCAAAACTCGAAGTTCATCTTTGTTGTTTGCTAGAGGTACGATAGGACGGAGGGAGATCTACTGATAAGGCGGTTGAGCCCCTTGGTGACATTTCTTTTCTGTACCAAAACCATATGTCTCGGTTCTGACCACAAGGCGAAGCCAAAAAAAAGGAGGGCATTTCTCAGCGGCAGAGCGCTATACGTTCCACATTTCTCAGCGACAGCGGAAAGAAGACCAATAAGGTGGGATCCGAAGGCTCAGTCCCTCAAAGCGTACGGGGAGGGTCGGCGTTGTCAGAAAGAGGCGAAGCCGAGAAAGCAGCGTGTACGGTACGGGTTTCGGTAGTGATCTACTTGATCTGGTAAGCTTAGGTTAGTGGAGTGGTAAGTTAATCTCGACAGGTTTCAAAGCTTCAAGCTTACAAAACAAGACCTAAGGAGTTTGGAGCCCTTGAGTTCTCCGCCGGTAATGGGAAGATGAGCGAAGATGCAGCAAAGCCCTTTGACTACTAGTGAAGAAGTCCTTGTATGGCTTGAAGCAGTCTCCCCGTACAGTTAAATCCTCCTCTGCTTTCAACGAGCAATCCGGCTGCATTTGTCTCATCCGAGCACTTCGAATTCGGCCCAGGGAGGTGGGCCTAAGTAAGGTCCGATTACTCTACTCAGATTGACTTTGCCCCTCCGAAGCAATGAGAGGGTACAATTCCGACGAATCACTGAGCCTACTTCCCGTTCTGCATCGTTTCGCTCCATCGTCCGCAGGTTCCTCGGCGGGGCGTGCAACTCCGCTTAAGCCTATCCTGTAGTAATAAGGATAGTCATTTCCTCGGGAGGCCAACTCCGTAGTCCTGAACGTTGTTTTCGCATGGTTACTACCCTTGCGCATCCATTTCAGTTCCCGAGCCAGTCTTGTTGCCCTTCCATATAGATCGTCGTGCCATCTTATTTACCGCGCACCAATGTCGCAGTGCTCTAGAGCCCGCTTTCAGTGTCAACGCTATTTCACTTTGGTGAGCAGTAAGCCACTCCTGATAACGTCCCTGTTCAGTCCGGTTCTCAAGCCGGTACTCCTGCAGAACGGTCTTGCTAATTCCGCCAGCTCTGCTAAATGCCTTATTCAATGGCTAGACGCTCCCGTCTTCCAATAGAAATCAATAGGAAAGTAGTCAGTCCGAATAGTATGTACCGAACAAAGCTCAAGGCGAGCAGTAGAAAGAATCTGCTTCCAAGCGTCGCAGGTTATCTCTAGTTACCCGAAGGCCTACTTCCCATTCCCCAATCCCAATGGACAAACCCCCCGGCCTAGAAGATAGATTATCAAAGGAAAGTAAGGTGTACGCTCTTTATGGGTGGGGAATCCGGGGCCTCGTAAACTCGGTACGCTTAAAAGCTCCTCGCTTTTCTTCAATTATAAATAAATAACCACTTTAATGGAGATTTATAGCATCATTCAAGTAAATACAGATTAAGATCGTAAAAACATAAGCTTGTAATATAGCTACACCTAATTCCAGACCGGTATATACACATATTAAGTTGTTATCCGTTGAAGTACAACTGTACCAGATATTTCATATCTTCCTGTAGTGAGTGGACTCTCGGGGAAGAAGTGGAAAATCCAAGAAATGAAAGCTTATGCTGCCTTCTTTCTTTCGTAGCTCTTTCTCATCGAACCCTTGTTTCCAACAGGCCCATTGATACGAAAACAATTTTTCTAATAATTAAATATGTATACACTCACATCAGACTAAACATATATGTAGATCTAATTGTTAGAAAAAGTGATCCTACATGTCGGTCAATTAAAGTTCTGTTCTTTATTTTTATTCTTATTGTCACTATCAATGATTTTCAAGCGTTTTTTACTCTCTTTTTTTCCTCATCAATGATTCAAGAACTTGTGTTATAATTGCCTCGTTCACTTCGCAGATTCGAGTTTCAATTCGAGCTGAGATGTGACATTTTCAGAGAGCTTTTCACTATAGCAGAAAAAGTTAGATGTGACATTTTCTGAGAGCTTTCTACTGTAGAAACCTAAAACTGAAAACTCGAATCGGTGAAATGAACAAGGCCATGATTCGTCTCACCACAAACCTAAAGATCATCAATTATCTGATTAAAGCCTTAACCAAAAACATTAACCAATTTTATTTTCATTTACATAGCACCAACCTAATCATGTTTCTAATTATTTTTTAAAATTTTTAAATTGTAACAAAATGAAGTTTTATAAAGGATTCGTTTAGTATGAGAATTTAAACCAGGATGATTCTAATTATGATTCTAAAATCAGAATTATGATTCTAAAATCAGAATTATGATTCATGATTTTGAGTTCAAATCATGATTCAGAATCAGGGGTTTAAATTACCTTAAATCAAGAGGGGGTGGTTTTAGAATCATGAGTGATTCTGGTTTAAAATATCATATCAGATTCCGAATCATGATTCAAAATCATTAGAGGACGTTTGGTTCATGGATTTAGAATCATGATTCAGAACTATTCTCGATTTACGTGTATTTTTTGTGAGAGAAAATACTGTAGCGAATCACGAACTATGATTTAAATCAGGATACGAATCCACCAACCAAACAACCCAAACGAAACACTCACTGTCTGATTTTGAACTAAGATCCATAATCATAATTCTGCATCAATCCACGGAGAAATTGAATTTCCCAACTTTTTTTTAGATTAAGCATCAATATATATATATATATACACTCCACTCGGGAAGACTTTTACAATAGATGATAAGATTAATTACAAAACTTTTTTCTGAACTTGACCCTCATAACATTCTCCCCCGAGTTAGCATTTGCATCATTGGTAGGATATTAAGTGCGCAATTACTTTTCTTTTTCACCCTAATCACGGCTAATTGATTGGCACATGTATTTTTTGTTGCTCAAAGTAACATAAGGGCGAATTTACTTTTTTACTCACCTAGTTAGATGAACATTTCTGGGTGTGTTTGGCTTGAAGGAACGGAAAAGGGCTTAAAATCTCGTATGTGGTTGGTTTTAGTAAAATGAAGGACATTTTAAGAAGAACGGGTTTTCCACCATTTTGGTTGAATATCACGATTCTTCTGTTAGATGAGAAGAATAGCCATTGTAGTTATTTTTAAAATTTTATCCCAAACTACCAATATTATGTTTACATCAAACCTACGACATACTCAAATAAAGGAGAACAAGATCTGGACTTGGGCTTCACCGGATGGGACTGCTCTACCGCCACCGATTGCACCACCACGAAGGTGGCTCCCATTCTCACTAGTCTAACACAAGGTTGCCATCACCTTCTCCTATAGCGACGGCCTCTGCCTCCTCCGAGAGTACAACCACTCTAGCTTCGTTCTATTCAGTTGCTTGTGCTCATGGGAAAAGGAAAAAAAAAAATTTTGTTACACCATGGTCGACCATTCAAGCCACCCACTTTTGTCGTACGCATCAAGAGCTCCAAAAGTCAAGACAAATCCCTGATGTCGAGAACTAACAGTTAGGGAGATGCCTCTAGGTTGAGGAGCGCTCTTGGAGTCGAGAAGTGCTTAAGGTCCTCTCAAGGCCTTTGCGTCGTTGAAGTCGAGAAGTATGCTAAAAGCCCTTTGAAGCCTCTACGTCGAGGAGTCAAGGTGTTGGAGTCGAGAAGTGCTTAAGGTCCTCTCAAGGCCTTTGCATCATTGAAGTCGAGAAGTCTACTAAAAGCCCTTTGAAGCCTCTGCGTCGAGGAGTCAAGGTGTTGGAGTCGAGAAGTGCTTAAGGTCCTCTCAAGGCCTTTGCATCATTGAAGTCGAGAAGTCTACTAAAAGCCCTTTGAAGCCTCTGCGTCGAGGAGTCAAGGTGTTGGAGTCGAGAAGTGCTTAAGGTCCTCTCAAGGCCTTTGCATCATTGAAGTCGAGAAGTCTACTAAAAGCCCTTTGAAGCCTCTGCGTCGAGGAGTCAGGAATTAGATCAGACTGGAAGCAGTCCAGTCAAATCCAGCCACAGTCTTGTCAACTCGAAGAGAGAAGTATTGATCCGACTGCTACTGCAGGAGTCAGGAAATCAGGCGGTAGATAGGAAGGATCAGCCGCGTTTCCCGGAGCAGTCATCATGAAAACTCACCTACTCTCACACGGATCGAGCCAATAAAACCCAGAAAAGGGGTTAGACACGATATTCATTGAAAAGAAAAGAGTTTGTAACCGGTTGAAAGACTAGTGCATGCACAAGTGGATTAGGCAAAGAATTATTGCCGAACCACTATAAAATTGTTGTCTCCTTTACATTATTTTTCAGTTTTTATCTTTCATTGAGCCGTGAGTATTTTTGGAGAGGTAACTACGAGTTGTCGGAAAAACACCATCAACAAAAAAAAAATATATATATATATATATATATATATATATGATCTTTGGGACTCGGCTTCAAACGCCTCATGTGAAGGAAAATCAAAAGGAAAAAGAAATTGTTAAAGGTTTTTGAAATGTTTTCAAATGTTATCACTGCAATTTTTAGCACATATATCACCTAAAATATCTCATGGTTGTCTTGTGGCACACGTATGAGCTTCTCATTTCTCAAGTGGGGTATAGTATACAAGTAGATTTCTTATGGCTTTTTTTACAGATACCCTCAACTTTTAAAATTTCACAATTCAAGCACTATTCTTTTCTTTTCC
The DNA here is from genome assembly GCF_000414095.1 of Morus notabilis. Taxonomy (NCBI): domain Eukaryota; kingdom Viridiplantae; phylum Streptophyta; class Magnoliopsida; order Rosales; family Moraceae; genus Morus; species Morus notabilis. The sequence continues at coordinate 946,067 of NW_010361196.1, read as the reverse complement.
TGACAATTAACCTCTTCAATTTGAAAATTTCGCAATTAAGGTCTTTTTAAAAACGTATGTTAAATTCTAAACAGATTTTGGCATGTGATTTGCACATGACCCCTTTTTAGGGGTATTGATTGTCATTTTATACTCCAAAATAGGGATGAACAAAGATTACAAGGCAATCCCAAAAAAACATAACCATCCAAGACGATCGCGTCCTTGTTTTTTTTCATATTGTTCATTTGCACTTAAATTTAAAAAAAAATGTAGACTTAAATTACAACTTTATTTAAGTTCATCTTCTTTTTTTTTTTGTAAAATTTGAGTTTGAATTTGAGTTTAAACTTGAGTTTGTGGCTAAAATATGAGAGTTCAAGGGCTTGTTCTTTTGGAGTAAAACTCAAAAAAGTTTGAACTCAAGTTACAATTTTATTCAAGTTCATGTTCTTTTATAAATTTTGAGTTTGAACTTGAGTTTTAACTTGAGTTTGAGGCTAAAATCTGAGTTCAAGTTTCCCTTTTAACTCAAGTTCTTAAACTCAAACTCAAGTTAATGAATAATATTTTTCTATTCTTAAAAACGTCATAACTTTTTCATTTGAATTCCGATTGAGATGATTTGTTTCTATGCGTTCACGACGAATAGACAAATAAAACCACACCCTTATACCCTATTAAAATTTTTCATCACCATTGAGTTTTTATTAAAATACCATATAAATACAAATTCAAGTTTTGACCCACCTAAACACAAACTCAAATAGATTCTCAATTTAAATCATAACTCAAATGTACACATCTAAACACAAACTTAAGTTACAATTTCAACTCAAATTTAACTCAAAATCTATATTCAAGTCAGCATAACATAAAAATATAACCGAACAAGTCCTAAGTATCCCCATCAACTCAAGTTCCTAAACTCAAGTTCAAGTTAATGAACAATATTTTTTTCATTATTAAAAACGACATAACTTTTTAGTTTTAATTCTGATTGAGATGATTATTTTTTCTATGCGTTCACAACGAAGAGATGAATAAAAGCCCACCCATATACCCTATTAAATTTTTTCATCACCATTGAGTTTTTATTAAAATACTATCTAAATATAAATTCAAGTTTTGACCAATCTAAACACAAAATCAAATAGATTCTCAATTTAAACCATAACTCAAAATGTACACATCCAAACACAAACTCAAATTATATTCAAATGCACCTGAACTCAAATTAAGATCTGAACTCAAGTCACTCTAACTCAAAAAATACAAATGAACAAGCCCTAAGGGTACATTTGTAATTAGCTTCAAAATGATTTTGTTTTCAATAAAAAGTAAAAATGAGATTATTTTAAAAATAATTCTGAAAATGATTTTAAAATTGTGCTTGGTTAGTTTTTAAAAAAATTATGTTGAGTATAATAAAGGAGTAAAATCGTGTTTAATTATAATTATTAATTAATATATTATAATATTATTGATAAGTATTAGAAAATAAAGACAGAAAAGTGAAAATAACTTCTAATTATTTTCTAAATTCATTCACAAAAATTATCATTGTTTTCATTTTCATTTTCAAAATATTTCCTAAACAAATGCCGTTTCATTTTTAATTTCATTTTTTTCTCCTTTACATTTTGGAAACAAAACCAAACGCACCCAAAGTCTCTCACTGCAGATATGAAATTGGTCCCTCCTTTTCAAAATTAGAAACTGGGTCACGACTAGAAATATGATCATCAAAAAGTTTGCCTTCAAGAACGAAAACCCAAATATCACATCATAAATCGAATCCAAATTCCACCATTTTCTGCTCACTTGGACTTGAACACAATTAATTCTCAGAACTCATGGAAGGATTTTTTTTTTTTGGCTAGTAAAATCACCTTTTATTGTTTGAAAATCCAGTTTGAAGGATAATGCATCAACCATAGACAAGCCAAAGTATGCAAACGGAGAATTTGAAGTCTCCGAATTGTACCATAATAGATCCTTCAAAATGACCCATCTCCATCACCAAACTAAATCTGTACAACAACAAAAACAACACCAGAAACGAGAACGAGGAAGCCATCAAGTCCAGAAACGCCCGCAGCTCAGAAACGCGAAGAAGCGGAATCACCTGAACCAACTGTTATGGGGGAAAATGTGGAGGACACGTGGAAGGATGACAATATGACACGTGGCCTTAACCTCTCCTCGTAAAGCAACAACCCTCGACGTCTGGGACCCCCTTCCCTTCCGTCGTTAAGAGCCCGAGTAAGAAGCCCAACATAGGGCGTCGATTTCATCTGGCATCGACAGGTCGTACCGTCGACCTTACAACATAGAAATCCCCCGTCATGAAATCCACCACCAAGAAGAACAATTGGGCTAAACAACACTGGCGACAAGGGGAATGCTCCTTGGGGGAAAGCCTGACGTGACAAGTTACGTACAGTAATGAGGGATGTCTGCAGTACATGCATTAAATGCAAACCCTTAAACCGCCCCAAAGGGCGCTGCAGCGCGCCTGCCAGCCAGCCTCACACGCTTAGGCGCAAATCAAGGTGCGCTTAGGCGCGCATCCCAGAATCATTGAGGCACGCACTGTAGCGCACGTCCATGGGCTTAGGCGCGCGTCTTGGAACCCTAATGATGCGCGCTGCAGCACACATCCATGGGCTGCAGCGCGCCTATCTTGAATTGGAGATTTGTGCACATTCGGGAGGTGATATAAAAGGAAAATAAAGCTGCTGGAAGGAAGGAGACAGACACGGAGAGTGGAATTGAACCAGAGACACGGCAAGAACCCTAGAACCAAAGGGAAAGCAGCTGTAACAAAGGATTTTTCTAGAGATTTTCAAGGGGATTCAAGGCAGTTTGAAGGCTTCAGAGGAGATTATCCAACAAGAGTTTTTCATTACTTTCTCCCTTTGTATTTCTTGAATAGTTGTTTAATTTTCTGCTTGAACTATGGATCTTTGGTATTTTGTAATTGTGTATTTGATTTTGAGCATGGATAGCTAAACTCCTCACGCTAGGGGGGGTTTGATCTAATTTAATGAAAGTTGTATTTTAAAAATATGTTTGCTTATTGAATGTCTTATACTCTAATCTTTTGTGTCTCTTGTGCTTAATTTCTAATTTAATTACCCATTAGATTAGAGACCTTAGATGTATGAAATTAGGCTCGGGAGAGTTAATTACATACGTTGAGAATTAAGAGACGCAACCTAAGGAGATATTGAGTCGGGAGGCTAGTATAACCTTAGGAGATCGAATATGGGCTAAACTTAATGAATGCATAATTGGTTAAATTAATAGGGATATTAGTTTAATTAATTTAGCATATTATTTCACTTAGCGCTCGGGAGAGGGAGTGAGATTATCTTAGTACCCATGATTTAAGATTGGATGTAACACATCAATAAGTGACAGATTTAGATAAATATAGCATAATTAGGTGAAGTCAAATCCCCTCCTAGCTCATTTTATCACAGAGATCCCTTCAATCAAATTCACTTTGGCATCCGTTGTTTGCATATTTTAGTTAGTTAAGTTGTTCAATTTAGTTTTAATTCCCTTATTCTATATTGTCTAGATAAAATTGGTCTAGATTAATAGCAATACTTAGCTCTTTCCTAGTTAACAATCCCAGAGGACGATACTAGATCTTCGGATCATTATTACTTCGCGATTCGTACACTTGTGAGCACACATTAAATTTTAAGCAAAAGTATTTTCGCGTACCAACTATGTTAGCAAAAGACTCCTCGATGCCAAGTCAAGATATACCGAAATGGAACGCTTGGCCCTTACCCTGATGGTAGCTTCAAGGAAGCTTCGGTACTATTTCTAATCTCACACAATACGGGTTCTCACAAACCATACGTTGAGACAAGCGCTACAAAAGCCCGAAACTTCTGGTCGACTTCTCAAATGGTTGGTAGAGTTAAGCCGGTTTGACATTAAGTATGTACCAAGAACAGCAATCAAGGGCCAAGCGCTAGCCGATTTTCTGGCCGAATTTTCCCATAGACAGGCCCCCGCCGCGCCAGAAGAAGTCGAGAATATAGAATGGAAGCTCTACGTGGATGGAGCATCGAGCGATAACGGGTCAGGAGCCGGCGTCTTGTTGATCAGCCCAGAAGGCCACAAGATCACCTCGGCAGTTCGATTTAAATTCAAAGCGTCGAACGACGAGGCAGAATATGAGGTGCTAATTGCAGGGTTGCGATTGGCTAGTCACCTAAAGATTGAGAAGCTCAGCATCTTCAGCGACTCTCAACTGGTCGTCAGGCAAGTGAAAGAAGAATTCCAAGCGCGCGGCGAGAGAATGGGTGCGTACTTGAGAAAAGTAAAGGAAGAACTCGTCAAGTTTAAAAACTATGAGATACTTCAAATACCACGAGCCGAAAACGCAAACGCCGACGCTCTATCAAAGCTTGCATCTTCGAAAGATTCCGATGCACTAGGGGTCGTTCCCATCGAGGAACTGGAGCGGCTGACCATTGAGGAAGTAGCTGAGGCACTAATCGTCCAAATAGGTGAAAATTGGATGACGCCACTCATCCAATACCTAATGGATGCACAACTGCCAAACAATAAAGACGAAGCCAGACGAATCAGGTATAGAGCCGCCAGATACTTATTGTACGACGGTTTGCTTTACCGACGAGGCTATTTGACACCTCTATAGCGGTGCCTGGATGATGATGAAGCCCAAAAGGTCCTCCGAGAAATTCATGAAGGAGTATGCGGTAATCATACTGGGGGGCAATCTTTAACTCTTAAGGTTTGGAGGTAAGGATACTACTGGCCGACGCTAAAAAAGGACGCTTTCCAATACGCCTGACGTTGCGATAAGTGCCAAAGGTACGCCACAATTCCTAGAGCACCCCCAGAGAATTTAACCTCCATTCTCAGTCCATGGCCGTTCGCCAAGTGGGGGGTTGACCTAATCGGGCCATTACACCTTGCACCTGGGGGCTTTAAATTTGCCATCGTCGCGGTAGATTACTACACAAAGTGGGTAGAGGCAAAGGCTCTGACTACAACCACGAAAGCAGCCTGCACCAACTTCATGTGGAACAACATTGTGTGTAGGTTCGGGGTCCCCTACTCAATAGTGTCCGACAATGGGAAACAGTTCGATAATGCCTCAACATGAAGATTCTGCGACAGCTTGGGCATTGAAAAGGATTTCTCGGTGCCAATACACCCACAATCTAACGGGCAAGTCAAAGCAGTCAATAAAATATTAAAGTGTACCCTGAAGAAGAAGCTCGACGATCTAAAGGGAAAATGGGCCAAGGAACTCCCCAAGGTCTTGTGGGCATACAGAATGATGAGCCGAAGCACCATGGGCGAAACGTCCTTCTCCATGGCATATGGCGTCGAGGCAGTACTGCCCATAGAAATTGAGACGCCGACTCTAAGAACTGTGGTCTACAACGACGATGGTAATACGAAAGGCGTGAATGGAGAAGTCGACCTATTAGAAGGAAAAAGGCTCGACTCCCAGTTATGCCTCACCGCCTACCAGCAGAGGGCAGCCCGATATTACAATAAAAAAGTCAAATAACGAAGGTTCGCCCCAGGAGCCCTAGTATTAAAAAGGGTAACACAGAGTATAAAACCCAAAAATACTGGTCCTCTGGGCCCAACTTGGGAAGGACCCTACCGAATAAGAGAAGTATTGTGGCCCGGCACCTACATCTTGGAAAGCCTCTCCGGCAAAAAGGTTCAGCATCCATGGAATGCAGAATAGTTAAAGCTATACTACCAAAATGTATGTAGTTTTTTAAAATGCATCTTAGTTACATTTTTGGCAATTTAAATAAATTATGAGTTTATAGTAATATTGTCCAAAAGTAAGAGGAATTCACCGCTCAAATAAACTTGTCTGCTTAAAAAACCAATGTATATTAAACAGACAAGGGGGGCAATAAGGGATCTACGGATCACCGGCAAAAAACTTAGAAAATTTTACAAAATTTTCTAAGGCGACGACCCCAAGGGGCAAAAGTTAACACCGACTCTTCCAAGGAAGAAAGGCGAGGAAAAACTTAGAAAATTTTATGAAATTTTCTAAGGCGACGACCCCAAGGGGAAAAAGTTAACGCCGACTCTTCCAAGGAAGAAAGGCGAGGAAAAAACTTAGAAAATTTTACGAAATTTTCTAAGGCGACGACCCCAAGGGGCAAGAGGTAACGCCGACTCTTCCAAAGAAGAAAGGCGAAGAAAAACTTAGAAAAGTTTATGAAATTTTCTAAAAACAAGCGACCCCAAGGGGTAAAATCAACAATGACTCCTTCAAGAGGGAGAGGCGAATGCATAATAACAATGAGCAAGGTATGAAATCTACAGTCTTTTTATAAAACACAAATGAAATAAAAAGAGGTTCAAACCAATGTCATATAAGTTACAGACAACAGTAAAATATATATATATATATATATATCTTCAGGCCTCGCCACCAACCGCCGAGTCATCACCAGGTGGGGAAGAGTTGTCATCACCAGCAGGAGGAGAAGCATCATAAAGAAAGTCCAAGTCCCACTCAGGATGCTCTTGTTTTATCAAATCAACGATTTGTTGACCAGCGGATTGAAAATCTTTGGTACGAATGTCGATGAGCTCCGGAGAAGCCTTGAACTCCTCAATAATCTCTGCATGTTTGGCATCAAAAACTGTTGTAGCCTCGGCTTCGGCTTCCTTCTTCCCCTCAGAAAAACATCTCTTCACCGCCTCAGTTGCTTCTGCCAACTTCGTCTCAGATATATCTGCGCGCTTTGTAAGGTCCTCAACCGACGCGGTTAGCCTAGCCAGTTCACCTTCCAAACTCTTTAGTTGGGCCACGGCCACATCTCTCTCCTCGGCGGTGTTCGCACACTTAGTCTTAGCATCATCGAGAAGAGAGTTAAGCTCGGCCTTTATGCTGTCCATCTCTTTGTCCCGCTCCTCAACCTTAACTAGGTCGAGAAGGTTAAGAATGGCAAGGATTGGGCCCTAAAAAATTGGAGGTTAGAAAATAAAAATACAAAGCAGCGAAACCAGCAAAAATATAAGGCAGCTCGATCAAGTCTTACGTGAATTTAGAAAGAGATCTGCTTCCGCTGACGATCAACCAAAGAAGATTGAGTGGCAACAACCCAGTGCGGCTCGAGAAAATACTCATATAGAGCCCGGAAGACAAGGGAGAAGCGAGGGGGAAGTTTCAGCATCGCCCCAATCTCGGCATCAGAGACGTCCGGGACTTGGAAATTGGGATCCATAATTTTTGCCCCCGGGATAAGCGTGCCAGAGGAACGTTACATCAGGAATAGGGACCGTCAGCGTCCAAGTTTCTACCACCGGTGTCTTCTCTTTGCGCCTCTTTTTTAGCGCAGGATCCACCTCCGACGCCGAGAGAACCTTTGTGGCTTTCCTTTTCATCGGCACCTAAGAAGAAGAGCTAGCTTTCTCCTTTCCCCTAGAAGAAGGTTGTTGGCTCGGCGGGGGCTGTTGACCTGGCTCAGACGGCTGACTGCCGGGGAGCTGGATCTTCAAAGATGCCATTTCTACAGAGACGACGAGACAAAAATATAGTCGACGCTTGGATAAACAAAATGCCATTATAAGAAAGGCGTCAAGAACACGGGTTTACCTTCGTCGCTTAAATGGAAGTATTCACGGACAGCGTCGAGGTCAGTAAGGTCTAGGAGATCGAGAATTAACCCAGCACTTCAAAGATTAGCCTGGGTCAGGAGGGTGTCAATATGGCGAACCTCGAACAGGAACGAGAAGGACTTCTCAATCCTCACCAAACTGTTTCCAGAGAACTTCAGTCGGTCCTGACTGACTGTAGGATAAAAATATTGTCAGCGTAAGAAGGGAGAAAGCGAAGTAAGGTGAAAGAAAGGGAATCAAAGTCTCACCCATGTTCCCAAACGACGCCTGCACCTTTCTTCGGCGGGGCAAGTGGTCATCGGGATGAAAATTAAAGGGTCCGCTTATCATAAAAAACATGGGTTTCCACCCATGTGACGATGAAGGAATGCCCAGTATCAACTTGCCAAATCTAGGTTGAGATCTCCCATGCCCACTCAGAAAATACCACCCCTCACACTTGGCAACATGACACAGTCTGTACATAAATCTAAACTCATCCAGAGGAAGATCCATGTCAAACTGCTGGTTCCACAAGATCCAGGCGCCAGCATAACAGTACCAGAAATTTGGCGCCAATTGGGCAGTGGAGATGCCATAAAAATGGCAATAATTTTTACAAAGGGATGAACCGAAAGGGTCATCCCCACGGTAACGGCCCTGGTATAGACAGGGAGGTATCCGGTCGGAGGCATACTAGTCCTAAAATGCATGTCTGGGAGGAGGTATTCGAACCACCTCCCGTCAATGCATCTTTCCTTCACGGCCCGGATGATGTCCTTATTCCGGACTCTCGACGCCACGATGTCGGTTGTGAAGAAAGGCCTGTCCGGGTCACCACTCGTGGCAGCCAGGGGGGCATCCACCAGCGAGGCAGCCACTCCGCTTACACTGCCCCCCGTAAATGTAATTCGGTTAACCACTTCGTCTAACATCTGTTCTACACTACCAAACTCGCTACAAAAATCGTCGACTGGTCCATACATGGCCTCGGCGTCTTCTACTTCCCTCAGCAAGGAGTTGACGCCTGAAGAAGAAGAAGACCATGAAATATCCACCCCAAAATGGGAGTCTGGATGGACGACGGAGGGATCCTCTCGATAGGGGGAGTTTTGGGCCATTGTTCTGGTGATTAAAAAGACAAGAAACTGAGTCAAAACCTTAACGTCGAGAGGAAGAAGAAAAAGGCGGCCATTCTAAATGACGACTGCTCAAACGCCTCGACATGACGTCAACCATTCATGAAAGAATGATAACGGTGACTATTCATGGTAGCCCAAGTTCACCAGAACTCAGGAACCAGAAACGCACAAGACAAACCACAAAGCCATAAAAAAGGAACTATCCTATACGGACAAATAAAACGAAGTAAGTCTCTCTAACCTCTACATTTTACATATTGACACGTGCATGTGATTAAATGGGAAAAACCCGTAAGAAACAACACCAGCAGAGGATGGTGAGGCTTACTAGTAAGAGGTATTTCGGGCAAAGTCTAGGACTAAAGCAGCTTCGTAACACGCCAAGCAACACAAGGAATGCGAGTCAGGGTTTCATGAGAAGAATTCTGGTAGAGCAAACGGCAGTCCAATGAAAATGAAATATGTTTGTGTTTTAGAAAAATAGTCTCGGTTCAGAAAGGTATTTAAGGGGAAGAATATCCTTGACCCCTGACCGTCGGATGAAATTCATAGAATCCAACGGCTAGGGAATCCCGCCCAGATCTGACGATGACAGACGAAGGCGGGAAAACGAAGGGGTGTGATCCAAGGGCTCGCATACATCCTTTCGAAATAAGGCCTCACGTCAGCATAGGGAAGTGACCGACGCGACGGTTGCGTTCCTCAAGAAAATCTGAAGCATCCAGACCATCATTACGGACGAAGACTCGGGACCGGTTTCCCACACCCAAAGCACGGAAGGACGACCGAACCTCAGCTCGAGGCTGTCTAAAAAAACCCCTCGACCTGGGGGTAGCTGTTATGGGGGAAAATGTGGAGGACACGTGGAGGGAGGACAATATGACACGTGGCCTTAACCTCTCCTCGCAAAGCAACAACCCTCGACGTCTGGGACCCCCTTCCCTTCCGTCGTTAAGAGCCCGAGTAAGAAGCCCAATATAGGGCGTCGATTTCATCTGGCGTCGACAGGTCGTATCGTCGACCTTACAACATTAAAATCCCCCGTCATGAAATCCACCGCCATGAAGAACAATTGGGCTAAACAACACTGGCGACGAAGGGAATGCTCCTTGGGGGAAAGCCTGACGTGGCAAGTTGCGTACAGTAATGAGGGATGTCTGTAGTACAGGCATTAAATGCAAACCCTTAAACCGCCCCTACGGGGGACAGAAAAGGGTTACAGCTGTGCAATGAGAGACTAATTGACTAAGTGAATAGTGCACAAAAAGTGATTAGTGGGCTGGGCCTAGAAAGGCAGACCACTTGAGTGCTTTTTTAGCCTACAGGAGAAAACCCCCCTGACGAAGGAAGCTCGGTTATAAAAGGAGAGAAACCTCATACGGAAAGGAGGTTGATCTTTCCTGAGAGAAAAGAACGAGAGAGCAATTTGTAAATTGTAACAATCTCAAAAGGAATAAAAAACCACAGTGGATGTAGCTCTTCATTTTATAAGAGTGAACCACTATAAATCTTGTGCGTTTTTCTACTTTGAGTATTTTTTCTTATATTGCTCACTACACAAAAAAAAAATACCACAGGCACTTCACTGCCTACATATAACCTATATTTAAGCCGGTAATCCAACGGGAAACCTAGAGGTAAACCGGCCTGTTTTTGTTGACAAAAATTCACTGTCAACACCAACACTTGCCCATGGCGGAGGCGCTGTTGCCGAGGAAAACCTAGCCCCCAAATTCCGCGGCCCAATTTGAGGTTGAGAGTGGAGGAGGAGGTTGTAGCTTTGGAAGATTACGAAGCTGAGAATTTAAGTGCTCATTTAGTTTATTGATTCGAGTTTTTACTTTAAGTTGAGACGTGATTTTATGTGAAAATTTTTTATTGTAGTAAAAAAGTTAGATGTGACTGTTTTTAAGAGCTTTTTACTGTAATAAAACTTAAATTCTAAACTCGAATTGGTGAAATGAACGGATTTAAATAACGTCGGTCGTTCTGGAGGCTTTCTTTGGGGAAAACCAAAAATTGCTGACGTGACCATTTTAAAAACTTTTCCTAATTTATTTACCCTTTCACTGGGGTTTGTCCTTTTCTGCTTCCAGCCATTTCTTCTCCTTCATTGACCAAAGTTAGCTTTTAATGTAAACAAATAAGAGTCTTTACAATCAGGTTTTTATAGAGCTTGGTAAAGATAAAAGAATCTGTATGGAAAAAATTGATTTATTTTTCTTTTTTTTTTTATTAATGAAAGAGGGTATTCAAATTTAGTAGATGCTTAAGGCTTGAGAAGGCATTTTGTTTCCAGTTTTGCTTCTCCACAGCCGTGGCTGTTTGTTATTTTAGGAAACCTAAGGATAAATACACAGGAACTAGCCAATCACAATTTCCATCTTAGGATAAATACGTAAGGATTGGTTTTTATTAGTCAAATTATCTATTAACTTTTAATAGTCAGTCACCTTTTATTGCCATGTATTCCCTTTCCATCTATTGGATGCACGGAATTGAGAGAATTTGGCATATTTTCTATAGATTAGGAGATGTTTTGAGGACATTTTAAAACAAAGTACATAATTTAAGGGCATTTATGAAAATAACAATATATTTCTCGGTTGGGTTTGTAATTGTGATCGGAAGTAGTATGATGAACATTGAATAAATTTGGTTTTCAGCAAATGATCCGACAAAGAAGATGACTTGAACAAAAAAGGGTACTTTAAAAAAAAAAAAAAAAAAAAAAAAAAAACTTAACCTCATTTTGTTTGATAGGCTTGAATTATTGTTTAAACTTTTTTATTATAATATTTTCTCTCATAAAATTTAAATTTTTATTTAAAATTTTTAGTTCAAATCTATGAACCAAACAAGCCAGAAATTAATTGTACATATTTTACAATGATAAAACTCTCACAATATCACTTTGCAATATTTCTCTCAATTCATGTGTCAAAAGCCACTCATGACTCATGAGGTAGTTTCTGTAGCTGAAAATAATAGAACGGTGAAATATGTTAATGTAATATGGATTAATAAAGTATTATAAGGGTCAATAATTGATGGTTTTTTTTATATATAATTAATTCTAGATTAATATCATGATAATAACTATTATACATTTACTAAAAGAGAGGACGGGATTCACTGTTCATGCTACAATGCAATGAACAATGTCTTTCCCATTTTAGCCTTACTTTTTTCTTCTGCTGAAATTTTAATTAGCATTATGTCATGTTTGTAAAATTACTATTTTGCCCTTCATTTCAGATTTTTGTACTTTTATTTGCTGTGACCATTTTGGTCATTTACTGAGTATTTTTATCTTTATCAACATATCTAAAATTTTTGATTGTATCCTAAATATGTGTTTTTAGCATTTTATCCTCAGTTGCTTACCTCTGATTTGATTTTTGTTTGGGTACTTTTGTCTTTAGCAATATATTTTTATTTTTACTTCTGTTTTTTTTCCTGCACAGCTGTCTTTGAAAATACAGATTTCAGTGGTGGGATCCCGTGTTATACGTGTTAAATCAGTGGTGGAATTCGGTGTTGTACGTGTTAATCAATTCATAAAATGTCATTTGTGTCCCATAAAAGTTGCTTTTATTATTTTTTCCTCAATTTTATTTCGTTCTTGCGTTTATCTGCTGGGCATTTTCATTATTTCGTTCGGTGGTAGTTGTTTAGTCTTCTCGAGAACCTTCCTGCTTCTTTCACTCTCACATCTCACATCTCACGTTTTTCATTTTCTTCTTTGCTGAAGTTTCTCTCCTCCGTCTATTTTCCATATCTGCTCTTCGTATTTTTAACGATTCCTTCTGGTTTTGGTTTAGATTTTTTAGGGCTTTGTTTTTGGTTAAGTTTTTACATTTTCTTCTCTTTGAAATTTTTTTTTGTTTTCTGATTTTCTTCTACCTGGGTATTTTTAGCTTTTTAGGGTTTTTTTTCCCAAAAATTTTTCTTTGACATTTTTTGGGGTTGTATCTCGATTTGTTATGTTATATATGAGTTTTGTTATTTGTTTGGATAATTTCTTAATTTCATTTCAGAATAGCATTTTGCTATTCTTCGAAGCTTCCAACTTCATTTCTTCTGCACAATTTTTTGGGTTTCTTTTCTTCTCTCTCTCATCCTTTTCGTGAAGTTTTCTTCCTCATCTTTTTTTGGTAAAGTTCTTACGTTTTCTTCTATTTGAAAATTTTTTTTGTTTCTTCATTTTTTGTGATCTGGGTATTTTTAGCTTTTTAGGGTTCTTTTTTTGCAAAAAATTTCCTTTGATATTTTTTGGGGCTTTCTTTCAATTTGGTATGTATCTTGGTTTTTTTCTATCTGTAAATTTTTCTAATATTTCCCCGTTGTTTAGGTATTCTTTGATTTTTAGGGATTTCCTCTTCGAATATATATATATATATATATTTTTTTTTTTTTTGCTTTACTTTTGTTCTTTCTTCCAGTGATTTGTGGATTTATGGTTTTCTTTTTCGAATTAGTTTTTTTGTTTCGGTTTTTGGTTTACTTTTGTTCATTCATGTTTTTTTTTCAATTTTTTTTATTTCTAATTTCTCTGATTTTATTTTTTTGCATTTGCTTCTGAAAAGTTTCTTCCTTTTTTAACAGGATTTTAGTGCCTTATCCTTGACCACCATTACGACAGCTCCGAACAAATTTTTGACTGTCTACAACCATGGATGCTGTTCACATACTTTCTTTTATTGTTTGGCTGCAACAACATCAGCTTGATTCAAGAAGTCATTAGCATCAGATCTGCAGATTTCTCTTTTCTGAAGAATGAAAAAAATAAGTGTTGTTCTTTAAGAAGTAACTGCATTCTTATCTTCGAAACTTCTACATTTAGAGGTTTCATTTTGTGATGCTTAACAATCGTATGCGTTAATGTAGATTCTTATTTTTTTATTAGTCCGTTGCTTCTAATTTGTTGTTTTGTAAAGGACTTTTGTAATGCTTATTTTTCTTTATTTTTTTCCCTTTCGTTGGTTTTTTTTTCTTTATGGAATTTTTTACTTTTTTTCCCATTTTTTTCCATCATTTTTGTTCAGACAATATTTTCTCTTTTTATATTTTTCTTTTTTCTTTTTTCTTTTTAAAGAGAAATTTATTTCATTTAATTTTTTCATATAGTATTTGTCTGTGCTTTTATTAGTCCATGTTTTCTTCAATTTTTTTTTTTACGTTTCCAATGATTTTTTCCTCTTATCTTCTGGATTAATTTTTGATATAATTGTTTCTTACAGTTTCTAGATAGTTTTTACGATATTATAGTGTTTAGATATTATTTTGACACGTATTAATTTGCTATGATTCTGTATAACACAAATTTTTACTGTCTCTTTACTATTTGTTCCATTTATCGGTGACTTGCATGCTTCATGACATCTGTTAACTAATGATTATTTGAGTTTTTTTTTTTTTTTTCACAACAATTGCTATCGATGCTTTATCAAAAATTTGTACCTCTTTTATATAACTATTGTGTTTTATTTCATTATTGTCGTTTCTCATTTTTCTTTTGTTTTCCTTCTCCGACTTTTATAATACAATCTCTCATACCTTCTGTGTCATCCTACTGTTTACAAATCTTAGTAGTATTAAGGTTTGTTTCCTATCGATGCTTCATCAAAAATTTGGACTCTTAGTTGTTCTACTCGGTCTGCTTCTGTATTCCTCTTCTTTAAATAAGGTAATATTTTATTTAATCTTACAGTTGTGTTTTTATTGTTTTAGAGGATTTGATTCAGTTTTTAATGTTAAAAATTAATGATTTTATTTCTCATCACTGGAGTTAGTTCTTATGTGTTTTGAAGTGTTTTTTGTTGCTCTAAGGTACTTATTTCTGACCTTTTCCACCTCCTTTTCATATACTTATCGTTTATTTTTTCTGTTTTCTTCCTTTTCTTCAATTTTCATTAGAGAGTTCCTTTTGTTATCTCTGTTTTGAAGTGTTTTTACTTCATCTGCATCAACTCTATTCACTTTCGTTGTTACTCTAAGGTATTTATTTCTTACCTCTTCCACTTTATTTCTAAATCTTCATTCTCAATTAAAAATCAATTGGTCCCTGGCGGTGATGATGTTTTTCGTTTTTATTGTTGCCATGTATTGAGTAATTGCTAATAGTGATTTAGCAAGTATTGATGTTGCCTGGATTATTGAAGATTTATCCTTATATCATTTCGTTTAAGGTGTTTATATTTTTTGAAAAATAACAAATATTTTTACTTCTTACTTGCAAATATTTTATTTCTCTTATTCCATTCTGAACCATTTCATCTTTGAACCGATTTTTTTTAAGGGTTTTATTCACTGTTACAGTTATTAAATTTTTTTCCTCTATTATTTAGTGTAAGTCTTTCAATAATTCAGCTGGTAGCCAATGATAATGTTGAATCATAATTCAGTTACTTTTGATACATGTTGGTAGCAAAAAAATAATAATAATAACTGCCTGAGAATTGTTGCCATGTATTAAGTAATTGTTAATAGTGATTTACTAATTGTTGATGTTGCCCGGATTATTAAAGATTTATCCTTATATTATTTGGTTTAAGGTGTTTATGTTTTTTTTTAACAATAACCAATCTTTTTACTTCTTAGTTGTAGGTGTTTTATTTTTTTCATTCCACTTTGAACCATTTCATCCTTTAACCGAATTTTTTCCTAAGGTTTTTGTTCACTATTTTACTCTGGTGTTTGTTATTTGGTAGGAAGTTATAATCATTTAACTATGATTTAACTTCCGAAGTTTCTTATTTTCTTATTTTTTCCTTTTGTCCTCCATTTTTTATTATTTTGTTGTTAGTTGATTCAATGTATTCATTTTTCCTGTCCAAGTAAAATTTAAGTTTTCTTTTTGGTTTTTTCAAATTTTTTAAAATTGGTTACACTTTTTTTTCTTCTTTAGTTTATTAAATTTTTTTAGTTTATTAAATTTTTTCTCAGTTTGTTTTTTTTTTTTTTTTTTTTTTTTGTTCATTTACAATTACTTATAAATTTTTTCTCTGTTATTTAATATAACTATTTCAATAATCTAGCTTGCAGCCAATGACAATGTTAAATTATATTTCAGTTACTTTTGATACATGTTGGTAGCAAAAAAAAGATGAATACCTGAACCATTCCTTTTATATGTTTTGATGTCTTTGTCTTTTTGCTTCTTACTTGCAGATGTTTTATTTTTCTTATTCCAGTTTGAACCATTTCATTCTTTAACAGATTTTCTTTCTAAGGTTTTTGTTCATTATTATAGTTATTAATACTTTTTTTCCTGTTATTTAGTGCAAGTCTTTCAATAATTCAGTTGGTAGCCAATGATAATATTGAATCATATTTCAGTTACTTTTGATACATTAATGCCCGAGAATTATTGCCATGTATTGAACACTTATTTATAGTAATTTAGCAAGTATTGCTCTTCCCCAGATTATTGAAGATTTATCTTTATATTACTTAGTTTAAGGTGTTTATGTTTTTTAAACAGTAACCAATCTTTTTGCTTCTTAGTTGCAGGTGTTTTATCTTTTTTATTCCACTCTTAATTATTTCATTCTTTAACCGATTTGTTTCATGAGATTTTTGTTCACTATATTTACTCTAGTGTTTATTATTCAGTTTGTTGAAATTTGTATTTTGTTATGGTGGATGTTGTTGATTGTAAATTGTTTATACATAATGTATACCGTTTTTATACAATGTTAAAAAAAAAGATTGTTCGTATCAATATCAGATAACAAAACTATATATTTATAGATTTGGGTATATTGGTTTCTTTGTATTATTAAGGAATGTACTCTATTATACATGTTCAGATGAGGATATTGTGATTTAACATATAATAAGGACATTGCACTCTTCTATCGATTTTTTCAGAATTTATTAAATTATGTTTTATTATTTATTTATTTATTATTATTCTATTTATATATTTTTGTTATATTTTTATCCTCTGTTCAATTCAAAATTGTAAATATAATCTTCTTAGTATATATTGATGAAAAATATATATCTCATGTAATTATTAAAATAGATACAATGTAAATAATAATTAATTTTGTAATTTTTTTTTTTACTAAATAATATGTGTTTTTGTACGTTTTATTTATTTAAATTACTGTTAATTAAATTATTACGTACCGTGCGAATGCACGGGTAATCCACCAGTAATTACTAAAGAAAAGAGCTTCCTAGTGTTATGTTTGGTAGGATAGAAGAAAAAAAAAGGAAGAAAATAGGTGGAGAGTTTATTCGATGCAAAGTGATAGAGTAGGTCAACTCATAGGGTTGCGTAACTGTATTTCTTTAAAAGTCTGGGGTGTTCACTTAATTATATATTTGGTGAAGATGTCTTTTAGTATGGTAAAACCCAGGGTGTAAGTGTAAAACGCCCTATTCTTTATGTATTCTCAGCCTCTCTTCTTTTGCCACCTCCACAGACTACACGTCTTTCCCACTTTCTCGCTTTGGCTTTCAACTTTCCATACGACCTGTATTTCAACAGAAAATCATTCAGAAACCATTCAAAAAAAAAAAAAAAAAAAAAATCAGATAATTTTTTCCTCTCTTCATTTTTCATTTCATCATCTCACATGGATCAGCCACAAAATCAAAGCCTGCACGTGGCGATCCTCCCGTCGCCGGGGATGGGTCACGTGATCCCGATGGTGGAATTTGCCAAGCGCCTCGTTGGAAACCACAACTTCACCGTCACCTTCGTGGTCCCCAACGCTGGCCCTCCATCGACGGCCATGAGATCCGTCTTCACCGGCCTACCGGATTCCATCCACCTCGAGTTCCTCCCTCCGGTTAACTTCGACGACCTTCCAGAAGGTTCCAAGATCGAGATGCAGATCGCCCTCACCGTCGTCCGCTCCCTCGCCTCCATCCGCCACGCGCTCGAGTCCCTTGTCTCGCGGCGCGTGGGTCTCGTTGCCCTCGTCGTCGACCACTTCGGTTTGGACGCCTTCGGCGTGGCGCGCGACCTCAACTTGTCGTCGTACCTTTTCTACCCCTCGGCGGCCACGGCCTTGTCTGTGATTCTCCACTTGCGCGAGCTCGACAAAACGACGTCGCTGGACTACTGGGAACTCCCCGATCCGGTGAAGATTCCGGGTTCTTTCCCGATACCGGGAAAGGATCTGCCCGACCCGATTCTGGACAGAAAGAGTGATGTCTACAAGTTGACTCTCAAGAAATCGACTCAGTACCGTTTGGCCGACGGGATCATCGTCAACACGTTCAACGATTTGGAGCGTGGGGTAATTTCGTCCTTGCAGAAGAGGGAAACCAGTGAACAACTACCACGTGTGTACCCCGTGGGACCACTTGTCAAAATGGAGAGAACCACATTGGTTGAGGAGGAGTCAAACTGTCTGACTTGGCTGGATGGACAAGCACGTGGCAGTGTTCTATTCGTTTCCTTCGGGAGCGGAGGGACCCTCTCATCCCGCCAAATCAACGAGCTGGCCTTGGGATTGGAGAAGAGCGAGGAGAGGTTCCTGTGGGTCGTGAGGCCGCCAAACGACAAGGCCGCGAGCGCTGCATACTTCAAGGTCAACAGGCAAAACGAGTCGTCGTTTGACTTCTTGCCTGAAGGGTTTCTGAGCCGGACCAGGGATCGGGGCCTGGTGGTAGCTTCTTGGGCCCCACAGGCCCAGATTTTGAGCCATGACTCGACCGGCGGGTTCTTGACCCACTGTGGTTGGAACTCCATTCTCGAAAGCTTGGTCAACGGCGTGCCACTGATCGTTTGGCCTCTCTTTGCCGAGCAGAGAATGAACGCTTTTCTGTTGACGGAAGACATAAAAGTGGCTCTGAGACCGACAGCGGGCGAAAGCGGCTTCGTCGAGAAGGAGCAGATTGCGAGAGTGGTTAAGGCTCTTATGGAAGAAGAAGGAGAAGAAAGGGAAAAACTAAGGAAGAGAATGGAGAAGCTGAAAGCAGCGGCTGCAGCGGCTCTGAGTGAAGATGGGAATTCTACTAAAGCACTTGCTGAGGTGGCATATGTGTGGAAGAGCCAGATTGGCAATTAGACGCTTATTTGACTTGCTGAGGTGGCTTAATTTAGTTCGTTTGGCAATTTTAAGGACCTGGATGTGTGGGTTGCTGTTGTTTTTACTTTTTGTAATGTTAATTGTCGCATTATATAGATATGGAAGTGCCATCTTGATGTTTTGGATTCGGTTTGTTAAATAAATGTTAAAGGGAATTTGATTTGAGACGTATAAGAAGATGATTTGTTTGCTGAGGCTGTTTGATGTGTTTTCCGTTTTTTGTTCTTTTTATTTTTCTTTATCATGCTTTTTTTTTTTCCAGAAAATTAATATAAAAAAATAAAAGAAGTTTATTTCAGAAAATTAATATAAAAAAAAAATAAAAGAACTGGCGGCCGAACAACCGCCCGTCCA